>NW_021941229.1:27002163-27290553 GCF_902148845.1 Salarias fasciatus | reverse complement strand
AATTCTCTACAAAAGTTGTGAACAACTTTGTCAAAAGTCTAACGGTGTGGATTTTATTAGCGTTCAAAGTTGGAAGTCTGAAATCCTGCCTTTCTCCGGCCCTCATCCGTTATCATGGGGAAAAAAGGAAAAAAGTCGCCTTTTTTCAGCACCTCAAACAAGTGGTGACTACGGCTAAACCGTAACTCCTATCAACAAACCGAGCACACGAAAACTTCCAGCAGGTTCTCCCGAACAAGATGATGTAACATAAGTGGGGAAAATTTCATGATATATGTATGTTTTCACAGGTATAACTTGGTGTGCGCCTTGCATTTTTTTTGCTCTCAGTTATAATGGAGCCGGATGGGGAAAAATCTCGCGCTTCTCACAAGCTGAGGCCTCTGGGGTCCAAACTAAAAGTCTGACTGCTCTGAAAGCCTCACAAACTGAAAGACAACAAATTTTCCTGTCAAACGTGATATTTTTTGTTCAGTTATGCCAAACAACAAAGGAACAAGGAGCACTTGTTTCCCCAAAAAAGACTTTTATTTTCTCCTCTCTCCACTCTAACTCACATTACCATATATGGGCATGCAGTGCAGTTACACAGCTGACAGCAGCTGTCAATCAAACTCTGCCACTGATTGCCTTCATTCAGTGACTCTCAAAAGCAGATGGGAGAAGCTAACAACTCCATGTTAGTGGATGGAACATGCTAACAACTCCATGTTAGTGGATGACTGATGCCACCAGCTCCATGTTAATGGATGGAACATGCTAAGAACTCCATGTTAGTGGATGGGAGATGCTTACTACTCCATGTTAGTGGATGCAAGATGCTAACTACTCCATGTTAGTTGATGGGAGATGCTAACAGCTTGATGTTAGTGGATGGGAGATGCTAACTACTCCATGTTAGTGGATGGGAGATGCTAACTACTCCATGTTAGTGGATGGGAGATGCTAACTACTCCATGTTAGTGGATGGGGGATGCTAACTACTCCATGTTAGTGGATGGGAGATGCTAACTACTCCATGTTAGTGGATGGGAGATGCTAACAGCTTGATGTTAGTGGATGGGAGATGCTAACTACTCCATGTTAGTGGATGGGAGATGCTAACTACTCCATGTTAGTGGATGGGAGATGCTAAAAGCTCCATGTTAGTGGATGGGAGATGCTAACAGCTCCATGTTAGTGGGTGGTAGATGCTAACAGCTACATGTTAGTGGATGGGACATGCTAACTACTCCATGTTAGTGGATGGGAGATGCTAACTACTCCATGTTAGTGGATGGGAGATGCTAACTACTTCATGTTAGTGGATGGGAGATGCTAACTACTCCATGTTAGTGGATGGGAGATGCTAACTACTCCATGTTAGTGGATGGGAGATGCTAACTACTCCATGTTAGTGGATGGGAGATGCTAACAACTCTGTGTTAATGGAAGACAGATTGTAAAAGCTTCATGTTAGTGGGTGGACGTCTCAGTCGCTGGCCGGCGGGGAGGCTCGGTCCCGACCAATGCCGCTTGCGGCTTTAATTAGGGACCGAGCCCCGGAGGGCAAGGTGGCCGCAGGCCACCTTGCCCGTAGGGCAAGGTCTCTATTGTTTTTCGTTCGTTTGTCGTTCTCGTTCTCGTTCTATATTATTATTATTATACTAACGCCCAAATAAACGCCAATTTGACCCCCTAAACATGCACGAAAACTCACCAAATTTGGCACGCACATCGTGACCGGCGAAAAATTTTATAAAATACAAAAACGACAACCATCGGCTCTCTAGCGCCACCTATATCCCGAAAAACGTCTAAAACAGTCGCTACGGTCCACAGGAATGTCGTAGAGAGATCAAACCTACGTTGACGCGTTCGTCTCATCGAGATCTACATTTCACGTGCTGACACCCCTGACCTAAATCCAACAGGAAGTCTGCTATTTCCCTTTCAAAGTAAAATTTTGCTCAAAATCACTCCTCACGAAAAAATTATCTCCTCCGAGACCGTTTGTCGTACAGACATAAGAGTCACGCGACGTGAAAGACGACAAATTTCTCTACAAAAGTTGTGAACAACTTTGTCAAAAGTCTAACGGTGTGGATTTTATTAGCGTACAAAGTTGGAAGTCTGAAATCCTGCCTTGCTCCGGCCCTCATCCGTTATAATGGGGAAAAAAGGAAAAAAGTCGCCTTTTTTCAGCACCTCGAACAAGTGGCGACTGCGGCTAAACCGTAACTCCTATCAACAAACCGAGCACACGGAAAGTTCCAGCAGGTTCTCCCGAACAAGATGATGTAACATAAGTGGGGAAAATATGATGTTATATGTATGTTTTCACAGGTAAGAAAAGGTGTGCGCTCTGCATTTTTTTTGCTCTCAGTTATAATGGAGCCGGATGGGGAAAAATCGGTAACGCTTCCTTTTACAGTACGGTAATTACCATGTATTAACATGGTAATTGCAGGGTAAGTACCATGTAATAAGGAGAAGTTATTGTAAAATTGCCATGTAATTACAGGGTAACTATGTTGCTAATTACCTAGTACTTTTAGAGTAATTACCAAGCCAATTCCAGGCAAATACCAAGTAACTACCTGGTAGTAAGTATTAATTACTGGGTAATTATAATGTATATAGCAACTATGTCGGTAATTGCCAAGTACTTACTAAGTAATTGCTAAGTAATTACCATGTAATCATTGGGAAATGTAGACTTTTTACTAGGTATTACTAGGTACTGCTAGGTGTGTACGCTATATATTTCCCTATAAGTCAAGTGTTTTTTACTACTTACCTGGTAACTTCTTAGTATTTCCCAGTAACTACAACATTTACCTGGTAATTACGGTTGAACTGTAGACTACTGCAAAAGGAAGTGAGGCCTGTTTCCACACTATTACCTGGTAACTACTTATTCGTTACCCAGGAACTGCAAAAATACCTACCTGAAAATTACATAGTTATTAAAGTGGATTTGTACTGTAAAAGGAAGTGAGGTCTGTTTCCATGTTATTACATGGTAATTGCTTATTTGTTACCTAGTAAATAGAAAAATATCTACCTGGAAATTACATAGTTATTAAAGTGGATTTGTACTGTAAAAGGAAGTGAGGTCTGTTTCCATGTTATTACCTGGTAATTACTCATTTATTACCCAGTAAATAGAAAAATATTTACCTGGAAATTACATAGTTATTAAAGTGGATTTGTACTGTAAAAGGAAGTGAGGTCTGTTTCCATGTTATTACCTGGTAATTACTCATTTATTACCCAGTAAATAGAAAAATATTTACCTGGAAATTACATAGTTATTAAAGTGGATTTGTACTGTAAAAGGAAGTGAGGTCTGTTTCCATGTTATTACATGGTAATTACTCATTTATTACCCAGTAAATAGAAAAAAATTTACCTGGAAATTACATAGTTATTAAAGTGGATTTGTACTGTAAAAGGAAGTGAGGTCTGTTTCCATGTTATTACCTGGTAATTACTCAGTATTTAGCCTGTTACTCGGAAACTTTCACATACCCCACACACTTGCACCAAAAATGCAGCAAACCCCATCAGTGTCTGTGATACAGTCTCTGAACAGCTCACTGTATCTGTCAGATCAGAGTTTCCATCAAAACCACCATCACCAGCCGTCAGATTACATGAAGATGAACGCATTATTATTACACTTCCTCACTCCAAACACCTCACTGTGACCGACATGCAAAACAAGAGAGCTGCCAAAGATAAACATTTTAATCAAATGGAGTTCAACTTCTTATAAAACAATTTACAAAACAGTGCACATTTTTAGCAGTCAGGCACCTTTTTTTTTTTAAAGAAACAGAACAGATTTCTTTTGCAAAAAAAACAAAATACAAATAACAGTGATAAACAATCACTATAAATCAACATTAATAAGCAAACTGCTCCAGTCTTGTGAATTCACATCATGTGTTTTCTGCAGACCCGTCTGGTCTACAGGAACCCTTGATCTCCATCATCCCGAATACCCAGGACCGCCGTCGCCAGGTGTTGTCACTTCGTCCACGTCCAGACTTGTACCTCCCTCAGCGTGATGGAAACGAAGACAGCACAACTGTTCCTTCTTAATGCTCAGGGTTTATTCACTTTAACACCCAAACCCCAAACGTGAGAGCTGAAAAAATACAAATATACATTTTAATAAACAGAAACTTACACAATAAACAAATATACACATTGCACAAAACACAAATATCTTTAAACCTTCAAACATACACATGAAACCGACATTACAACCGAAACATTCACCCAAGCCTGAACCACAGCCACCCAGCACCAGCTGCAGAGCCACCACACTACCACCACTATAATGATCAATAAAACACCAATCAACACGGAAATATACACACCTCACTGGCTGCTTCACATTGTAAGCCGTTTGTTTTTGTTCTTTTTACATACTTTTTGGAGCGTTTTCCCTCTCTCCACGTTTGTGTGCACCACTTAATGTGGTCCTACCCGGAACGTCTGCAGAGGGTTAGTTCCGCCACTCGGTGATATTTATATTTAATTAAATTTCGGTTCTACCTCGACTGAGAGAAAGCTTATTTATAGCAGAACGTCTGCAGACACTTGGTGATATGGTGATATTTATATTTAATTAAATTTCGGTTCCTACTCTAATGAGAGAAAGCGTGTTAA
The DNA here is from genome assembly GCF_902148845.1 of Salarias fasciatus. Lineage (NCBI taxonomy): Eukaryota > Metazoa > Chordata > Actinopteri > Blenniiformes > Blenniidae > Salarias > Salarias fasciatus. The sequence continues at coordinate 27,285,891 of NW_021941229.1, read as the reverse complement.
CGGCGGAACGTTCCGGGTAGGACCACATTAAGTGATGCACAGATAAACGCGGAGAGAGAAAATAAGAACAAAAATCTCCGTGAAAAGAGCAAAAACAAACGGCTTACCTCCTTTACAATGTGAAGCAGCCAGCGAGGTGTGTATATTTTCGTTTTTCTTGGAGTTTCATTGATCATTATCGTGGTGGTAGTGTGGAGCTCTGCAGCTGGTGCTGGGTGGCTGTGGTTCAGGCTTGGGTGAATATTTCGATTGTAATGTCGGTTTCATGTGCATATTTGAAGGTTTAAAGATATTTGTGTTTTGTGCAATGTGTATATTTGTTTATTGTGTAAGTTTCTGTTTATTAAAATGTATATTTGTATGTTTTCAGCTCTCACGTTTGGGGTTTGGGTGTTAAAGTGAATAAACCCTGAGCATTAAGAAGGAACAGTTGTGCTGTCCTCGTTTCCATCACACCGAGGGAGGTACAAGTCTGGACGTGGACAACGTGACAACACCTGGCGACGGCGGTCCTGGGTATTCGGGATGATGGAGATCAAGGGTTCCTGTAGACCAGACGGGTCTGCAGAAAACACATGATGTGAATTCACAAGACTGGAGCAGTGTACTTATTAATGTTGATTTATAGTGATTGTTTATCACTGTTATTTGTATTTTGTTTTTTGCAAAAGAAATCTGTTCTGTTTCTTAAAAAAAAAAAAGGTGCCTGACTGCTAAAAATGTGCACTGTTTTGTAAATTGTTTTGTAAGAAGTTGAACTCCATTTGATTAAAACGTTTATCTTTGGCAGCTCTCTTGTTTTGCATGTCGGTCACAGTGAGGTGTTTGGAGTGAGGAAGTGTAATAATAATGCGTTCATCTTCATGTAATCTGACGGCTGGTGATGGTGGTTTTGATGGAAACTCTGATCTGACAGATACAGTGAGCTGTTCAGAGACTGTATCACAGACACTGATGGGGTTTGCTGCATTTTTGGTGCAAGTGTGTGGGGTATGTGAAAGTTTCCGAGTAACAGGCTAAATACTGAGTAATTACCAGGTAATAACATGGAAACAGACCTCACTTCCTTTTACAGTACAAATCCACTTTAATAACTATGTAATTTCCAGGTAACTATTTTTCTATTTACTGGGTAACAAATGAGTAATTACCATGTAATAACATGGAAACGGACCTCACTTCCTTTTACAGTCCAAATCCACTTTAATAACTATGTAATTTCCAGGTAAATATTTTTCTATTTACTGGGTAACAAATGAGTAATTACCATGTAATAACATGGAAACAGACCTCACTTCCTTTTACAGTACAAATCCACTTTAATAACTATGTAATTTCCAGGTAGGTATTTTTGCAGTTCCTGGGTAACGAATAAGTAGTTACCAGGTAATAGTGTGGAAACAGGCCTCACTTCCTTTTGCAGTAGTCTACAGTTCAACCGTAATTACCAGGTAAATGTTGCAGTTACTGAGAAATACTAAGAAGTTACCAGGTAAGTAGTAAAAAACACTTAACTAATAGGGAAATACATAGCGTACACACCTAGCAGTACCTAGTAATACCTAGTAAAAAGTCTACATTTCCCAATGATTACATGGTAATTACTTAGCAATTACTTAGTAAGTACTTGGCAATTACCGACATAGTTGCTATATACATTATAATTACCCAGTAATTAATACTTACGACCAGGTAGTTACTTGGTATTTGCCTAGAATTGGCTTGGTAATTACTCTAAAAGTACTAGGTAATTAGAAACATAGTTACCCTGTAATTACATGGTAATTTTACAATAACTTCTCCTTATTACATGGTACTTACCCTGCAATTACCACGTTAATACATGGTAATTACCGTACTGTAAAAGGAAGCGTTACCGAAAAATCTTGCGCTTCTCACAAACTGAGGCCTCTACGGTCCAAACTAAATGTCTGACTTCTCTGAAAGCCTCACCAACTGAAAGACAACAAATTTTCCTATCAAACGTGATATTTATTGTTGAGTTTTGCCAAACAGCAAAGGAACAAGGACCAGTTGTTTCCCCAAAAAAGACTTTTATTAGGGACCGAGCCCGAGGGCGAGGTGGCCTCAACTGAGGCCACCTTGCCTGAGGGCAAGGCCTCTATTGTTCTTCGTTCGTTTCTTCTTATTATTATTATTATTATTATTATACTGACACCGTCTTTAAGCGCAGTTTTGCCCCCCTAAACATGCTCAAAAACTCACCAAAATTGGCAGGCACATGCAGACTGGACAAAAATTTTATCCAATTGAAAAATTAACCCCTTAACTCCATCAGCTCTCTAGCGCCACCTAGAAACGTGAAAAAAGCCCACCGTAACTCGCAGGAATGTCGCAGAGAGATCAAACCAACTCTCATGCGTTCGTCTCCTTGAGATCTACAAAAAAGGATCTGATATTTTTATGCTAAATCCAATAGGAAGTCCGCTATTTCGAGTTATATGTCAAATTTTGATGAAAATCAGCCGAAAATGACTCCTCATTTAAAAATTATCTCCGCCGAGAGCGCTTGTCGTGGAGACGTCAGGGTGGTGCCAAATAAAAAAGGACAAGTGTCTCTCACAAAGTTGATAAAAACTTTTTCAAAAGTCTCAGGGTGTGGATTTTATTAACCCTTAAAGTTTGAAGTCTGAAAACGCACTTGCAACACTACAATGGACAGTGCGACCCGCACGAATGTCGCAGAGAAATAAAATCAACATGGATGAGTTCGTCTCATCGAGCTCTACAATTTACCAAGAGACATACCTATACCTAAATCCAACAGGAAGTCCGTTATTTCCTGTCAAATCAAATGTGCCTCAAAACACTTTTCACTCAAAAACCACTAATATGGACTGTTTCACCCTTCACAGTGTCGTACAGAGAAAAGAAACATATGCACGCGTTCGTCTCATCGAGATCTACAACTTACTCACTCGTACCCATGACCTAAATCAAACAGGAAGTCCGTCATTCACACTTTTATTGTACATTTTTGCTCAAAAACTCTCTCCTTCTTCATCAATTAAGCCTCCCGTTTCAAAACTATAAGTCTGACTGCTCTGAAAAGCTCTACAGTGAAAGACAACTAAATTTCCTATCACTTTCTGACATTGTTTGCTCACTTTGGTCCACGGAAATGCATTTCCCCAGCTGTTTTGACCAAAGAGAAACTGTGTGTCTGCCGAGTCACACTCTAACATCATGTGACCTACTTAAGCCATATATGGGCATAGCAGCTGGCCCGACTGATCTGGGACCAGCTGTAAAACATTCTGCATGTTGTACCTGCTTTCCACAGTAGATGGCGCACCGTGACCACAAATCACACATGACTGAAGCAACAGTGCCCCTGCAGCAGCAAGCCACTGAGGAAGCAACACTTGAAACGCATTGGAATGATCTAAACAGATGTCACCCTGCAGAAATATCACCTGATACACACCATACACCTGAAATCAGTCTTTAAGTTGGTGGATAAATGATGGATGGCTGGATACGTGGATGCACAGACAGACAATGGGATGTATGGAATAACGCTACTCTGACACTCAAATGGATATATTGGTGTTTGACATAGTGGAGCAGACATGACTATCAAAATAAGAGCCTCACACCCCATATTTTTGCAAAATATGACATTTTTAACAAAGCACAGGGATAATTTCAAATTCAACAGTGTTAAAGGGCAACTCCGGTTTTTTTGACACCTGGACCTTATTTATAGGTGTGTGCCTGCTCATATACTCACTCAGACAAACATGGTGCAGCTTGGATGCTAACAGCTACATGTTAGCGGATGAGAGATGCTAACAGCTACATGTTAGCGGATGGGAGATGCTAACAGCTACATGTTAGCGGATGACAGATGCTAACAGCTCCATGTTAGCGGGTGGGAGATGCTGACAGCTACATGTTAGCAGATGGAAGATGCTAACAGCTACATGCTAGCGGATGGGAGATGCTAACAACTACATGTTAGCGGATGGAAGATGCTAACAGCTACATGCTAGTGGATGGGAGATGCTAACAACTACATGTTAGCGGATGGGAGATGCTAACAGCTACATGTTAGCGGATGGAAGATGCTAACAGCTACATGCTAGCGGATGGGAGATGCTAACAGCTACATGCTAGCGGATGAGAGATGCTAACAGCTACATGTTAGCGGATGGAAGATGCTAACAGCTACATGCTAGCGGATGGGAGATGCTAACAGCTACATGTTAGCGGATGGAAGATGCTAACAGCTACATGCTAGCGGGTGAGAGATGCTAACAGCTACATGTTAGCGGATGGAAGATGCTAACAGCTACATGCTAGCGGATGGGAGATGCTAACAGCTACATGTTAGCGGATGGAAGATGCTAACAGCTACATGCTAGCGGGTGAGAGATGCTAACAGCTACATGCTAGTGGGTGAGACATGCTAACAGCTACATGCTAGCGGGTGAGAGATGCTAACAGCTACATGTTAGCGGGTGAGAGATGCTAACAGCTACATGTTAGCGGATGGGAGATGCTAACAGCTACATGCTAGCGGGTGAGAGATGCTAACAGCTACATGCTAGCGGGTGAGAGATACGAGATGCTAACAGCTACATGTTAGCGGATGGGAGATGCTAACAGCTACATGTTAGCGGATGGGAGATGCTAACAGCTACATGTTAGCGGATGGGAGATGCTAACAGCTACATGCTAGCGGGTGAGAGATGCTAACAGCTACATGCTAGCGGGTGAGAGATACGAGATGCTAACAGCTATATGCTAGCGGATGGAAGATGCTAACAGCGACATGCTAGCAGATGGGAGATGCTAACAGCTACATGTTAGCGGATGGGAGATGCTAACAGCTACATGCTAGCGGATGAGAGATGCTAACAGCTACTTGCTAGCGGATGAGAGATGCTAACAGCTACCTGTTAGCAGATGGGGGATGCTAACAGCTACATGTTAGCGGATGACAGATGCTAAAAACTCCACGTCAGTGGATGGGGGATGCTAACAACCCCATGTTAGTGGGTGAGAGGGTGCTGGAAGTCTATGGAGGAGCAAGGTTCCCAGTGACTTGGACTTCGGTCATCAAGGTACGAGGACGACCTCAGTCGGGCCACCTTGCCAGAGGGCGAGGTCCCGTCCAATGCCGCTTGCGGCTTTAATTTTCTCCTCTCTCCACTCTAACTGAAATGACCATATATGGGCATACATTGCAGTTACACAGCTGACAGCAGCTGTCAATCAAACTCTGCCACTGATTGCCTTCATTCAGTGACTCTCAAAAGCAGATGGGAGAAGCTAACAACTCCATGTTAGTGGATGGGACATGCTAACTACTCCATGTTATTGGAAGACAGATGCTAAGAGCTCCATGTTAGTGGATGGGAGATGCTAAATACTCCATGTTAATGGATGGGAGATGCTAAATACTCCATGTTAGTCGATGGGACGTGCTAACTACTCCATGTTAGTGGATGGGAGATGCTAACTACTCCATGTTAGTGGATGGGAGATGCTAACTACTCCATGTTAGTGGATTGGAGATGCTAATAATTCCATGTTAGTGGATGGGAGATGCTAACTACTCCATGTTAGTGGATGGGACATGCTAACAACTCTGTGTTAATGGAAGACAGATGCTAACAGCTTCATGTTAGTGGGTGGACGTCTCAGTCGCTGGCCGGCGGGGAGGCTCGGTCCCGACCAATGCCGCTCGCGGCTTTAATTAGGGACCGAGCCCCGAAGGGCAAGGTGGCCGCAGGCCACCTTGCCCGTAGGGCAAGGTCTCTATTGTTATTCGTGTGTTTCTCGTTCTCGTTCTCGTTCTCGTTCTCGTTCTTCTTCATTAGGGACCGAGCCCGGAGGGCATGGTGGCCGCAGGCCACCATGCCCGGAGGGCAAGGTCTCTATTGTTATTCGTTCGTTTCTTATTATTATTCTTACGCGTCCCTCCTGTTTGACCCCAAATTTGACCCCCTAAACATGCACGAAAACTCACCAAATTTGGCACACACATCCGGATCGGCGAAAAATTCGATTAAATGGAAAAAAAAACAGCATCTGCTCTATAGCGCCACCTAGATCCCGAAAAACGTCTAAAACAGTCGCTACGGCCCGCAGGAATGGCGTAGAGAGATCAAACCAACACTCACGCGTTTGTCTCATCAAGATCTACATTTCACGCGCTCACCCCCCTGACCTAAATCCAACAGGAAGTCCGCTATTTCCCTTTCAAAGTAAAATTTTGATCAAAATCACTCCTCACGAAAAAATTATCTCCTCCGAGACCGTTTGTCGTGCAGACATAAGAGTCACACGACGTGAAAGAGGACAATTTTCTCTACAAAAGTTGTGAACAACTTTGTCAAAAGTCCCACGGTGTGGATTTTATTAGCGTTCAAAGTTGGAAGTCTGAAATCCTGCCTTGCTCCGGCCCTCATCCGTTATAATGGGGAAAAAAGGAAAAAAGTCGCCTTTTTTCAGCACCTCGAACAAGTGGCGACTGCGGCTAAACCGTGACTGCTATCAACAAACCGAGCACACGTAAAGTTCCAGCAGGTTCTCCTGAACAAGATGATGTAACATAAGTGGGGAAAATATCATGTATCTGTAAGTTTACACAGGTAAGAAAAGGTGTGCGCTCTGCATTTTTTTTGCTCTCAGTTATAATGGAGCCGGATGGGGAAAAATCTCGCGCTTCTCACAAACTGAGGCCTCTGCGGTCCAAACTAAAAGTCTGAATGCTCTGAAAGCCTCACCAACTGAGAGACAACTAATTTTTCTATCAAACGTGATATTTTTTGTTCAGTTTTGCCAAACAGGAAAGGTACAAGGAGCAGTTGTTTCGCAGAAGGAAACTGTAATTTTCTCCTCTCTCCACTCTAACTGAAATTACCATATATGGGCATGCAGAGCAGTTACACAGCTGACAGCAGCTGTCAATCAAACTCTGACACTCAATGACTTCATTCAGTGACTCAGGAAAGCAGATGGCAAAAGCTAACTACTCCTTGTTAATGGATGGGAGATGCTAACGACTCCATGTTAGTGGATGGAACATGCTAACAACTCCATGTTAGTGGATGACTGAAGCCACCAGCTCCATGTTAATGGATGGAACATGCTAAGAACTCCATGTTAGTGGATGGGAGATGCTAACTCCTCCATGTAAGTGGATGGCAGACGCTAACTACTCAATGTTAGTGGATGGGACATGCTAACTACTCAATGTTAGTGGATGGGAGATGCTAACTACTCAGTGTTAGTGGATGGGAGATGCGAACTCCTCCATGTTAGTGGATGGAAGATGCTAACAACTCCATGTTAGTGGATGGGAGATGCTAACAACTCCATGTTAGTGGATGGGAGATGCTAACTACTCAATGTTAGTGGATGGGAGATGCTAACCACTCCATGTTAGTGGATGGGAGATGCTAACTACTCCATGTTAGTGAATGGGAGATGCTAACTACTCCATGTTAGTGGATGGGACATGCTAACAACTCCATCTTAGTGGATGACAGATGCTAACAGCTCCATGTTAGTGGACGGGAGATGCTAACTACTCCATGTTAGTGGATGGGACATGCTAACTACTCCATGTTAGTGGATGGGACATGCTAACTACTCCATGTTAGTGGATGGGAGATGCTAACTACTCCATGTTAGTGGATGGGAGATGCTAACAGCTCCATGTTAGTGGATGGGACATGCTAACTACTCCATGTTAGTGGATGGGACATGCTAACTACTCCATGTTAGTGGATGGGAGATGCTAACTACTCCATGTTAGTGGATGGGAGATGCTAACTACTCCATGTAAGTGGATGGGAGATGCTAACTACTCCATGTTAGTGGATGGGAGATGCTAACTGCTCCATGTTAGTGAATGGGAGATGCTAACTACTCCATGTTAGTGGATGGGAGATGCTAACAGCTACATGTTAGTGGATGAGAGATGCTAACAGCTACATGTTAGTGGATGGGACATGCTAATAACTCCCATGTTAAAGGGTGGACGTCTCAGTCGTGGGCTGGCGGGGAGGCTCGGTCCCGACCAATGCCGCTTGCGGCTTTAATTATTATACTGACCTACCAAGTAAACGCAAATTTGACCCCCTAAACATGCACGAAAACTCACCAAATTTGGCACGCACATCATGACCGGCGAAAAATTTTATAAAATGGAAAAAAAAAAAAAACATCTGCTCTCGAGCGCCACCTAGATCCCAAAAAACGTCTAAAACAGTCGCTACGGCCCGCAGGAATGTCGTAGCGAGATCAAACCAACACTCACGCGTTCGTCTCATCGAGATCTACATTTCACGCGCTGACACCCCTGACCTAAATCCAACAGGAAGTCCGCTTTTTCCCTTTCAAAGTAAAATTTTGCTCAAAATCACTCCTCACGAAAAAATTATCTCCTCCGAGACCGTTTGTCGTACAGACATAAGAGTCACGCGACGTGAAAGAGGACAAATTTCTCTACAAAAGTTGTGAACAACTTTGTCAAAAGTCTAACGGTGTGGATTTTATTAGCGTACAAAGTTGGAAGTCTGAAATCCTGCCTTGCTCCGGCCCTCATCTGTTATAATGGGAAAAAAAGGAAAAAAGTCGCCTTTTTTCAGCACCTCGAACAAGTGGCGACTGCGGCTAAACCGTGACTCCTATCAACAAACCGAGCACACGGAAAGTTCCAGCAGGTTCTCCCGAACAAGATGATGTAACATAAGTGGGGAAAATATCATGTTATATGTATCTTTTCACAGGTAAGAAAAGGTGTGCGCTCTGCATTTTTTTTGCTCTCAGTTATAATGGAGCCGGATGGGGAAAAATCTCGCGCTTCTCACAAACTGAGGCCTCTGGGGTCCAAACTAAACGTCTGACTTCTCTGAAAGCCTCACCAACTGAAAGCCAACAAATTTTCCTATCAAACGTGATATTTTTTGTTCAGTTTTGCCAAACAGCAAAGGAACAAGGACCAGTTGTTTCCCCAAAAAAACACTTTTATTTTCTCCTCTCTCCACTCTAACTGAAATGACCATATATGGGCATACAGTGCAGTTACACAGCTGACAGCAGCTGTCAATCAAACTCTGCCACTCAGTGCCTTCATTCAGTGGCTGTCAAAAGCAGATGGCAAAAGCTAACTACTCCTTGTTAGTGGATGGGAGATGCTAACTACTCTATGTTAGTGGATGGGAGATGCTAACTACTCCATGTTAGTGGATGAGAGATGCTAACTACTCCATGTTAGTGGATGGGACATGCTAACTACTCCATGTTAGTGGATGGGAGATGCTAACTACTCCATGTTAGTGGATGGGAGATGCTAACTACTCCATGTTAGTGGATGGGAGATGCTAACTACTCCATGTTAGTGGATGGGAGATGCTAACTACTCCTTGTTAGTGGATGGGTGATGCTAACTACTCCATGTTAGTGGATGGGAGATGCAAACTACTCCATGTTAGTGGATGGGACATGCTAACTACTCCATGTTAGTGGATGGGACATGCTAACTACTCCATGTTAGTGGATGGGAGATGCTAACTACTCCATGTTAGTGGATGACCGTTGCTAACTACTCCATGTCAGTGGATGGGAGATGCTAACTACTCCATGTTAGTGGATGGGAGATGCTAACTACTCCATGTTAGTGGATGGGACATGCTAACTACTCCATGTTAGTGGATGGGAGATGCTAACTACTCACTGTTAGTGGATGGGAGATGCTAACTACTCCATGTTAGTGGATGGGAGATGCTAACTAATCCATGTTAGTGGATGGGAGATGCTAACAACTTTGTGTTAATGGAAGACAGATTCTAAAAGCTTCATGTTAGTGGGTGGACGTCTCAGTCGCTGGCCGGCGGGGAGGCTCGGTCCCGACCAATGCCGCTTGCGGCTTTAATTAGGGACCGAGCCCGAGGGCGAGGTGGCCTCAACTGAGGCCACCTTGCCTGAGGGCAAGGCCTCTATTGTTCTTCGTTGGTTTATTATTATTTTCGTCACCACCTGTTTGACCTCAATTTTGACCCCCTAAACATGCACGAAAACTCACCAAATTTGGCGGGCATATGCAGACAGTCGAAAAATTTTATAAAATAAAAAAATTAACCCCATATGCTCTCTAGCGCCACCTAGGAACTCGCGCAACCTAGAAACACTAAAATCTCCGCCACGGCCAGTGCGAATGTCTTAGACAGATCAAAGTACCGCCCATGCGTTCGTCTGCTCGAGTTCTAACAATTACGATCTGTCCACGATGGCCTACATCCAACAGGAAGTCCAGTATTTCCCTATCAATGTAATAGCCAAAAGTTGCTGTATTCGACGTCAAATTTGACCCACTAAACATGAACGTCTTCTTACCAAATTTGTCAGGCACATCCAGACAATCATAACATTTTCAAAAGTGGAAAAATTAACACTATAACCCCATCTGCTCTCTAGCGCCACCTAGAAACAGTAAAATAGCCGCCACGGCCCGTAGGAATGTTGTACAGAGATCAAACCAATGCTCATGTGTTCGTCTCATCGAGATCCAAAAATGCCCAAGAGGAATACCTATACCTAAATCTAACAGGAAGTCCGCTATTTCCCTTTCAAGATAAAAATTTTCAGAAAATACTCCTTATTTAAAAATTATCTGCTCTGAGACCACTTGTCGTAGAGATGTCAGAGTGGCGTGAAATCATAGAGGACAAGTTCCTCTTCCAAAGTTGTTAAAAACTTTGTCAAAAGTCTCACGGTGTGGATTTTATTAACCCTTAAAGTTTGAGTCTGAAAACCAACTTGAAGCACTGAAATGGACGTTGCTACCCGCACAAATGTCGTAGAGAGATCAAATTGACATGGATGCATTCGTGTCATCGTGATCTAAAAATCTCTAATTGACAAAAATGTCCTAAATTGCACAGGAAGTCCGACATTTTCCTTTCAGTGTAAAATTTGGTAAAAAAAAAAAATTCCTATGCAACGGCCCGTGTGAATGTCGTAGACAGATCAAACCAATTGCTCACGTGTTCGCCTCATCGAGATCTAAAAATCTCTCATTGACATTAATAACCTAAATCCAACAGGAATTCCGCTATTTCCCTTTCAAAGTAAAAATCACTCCTCATTTAAAAATTATCTTATCCGAGACCGTTTGTCGTAGAGACGTCAAAGTAATGCGGCATGAAAGAGGAGAAGCTTCTCTACAAACGATGTTTCAAGCTTTGCCAAAAGTCACACGGTGTGGATTTTATATGCCCTTCAAAATAAAAGTCACATTTTTGGAAAAAAATGGCCGCTGCAGTCCGTAGGAATGTCGTAGAGAGATAAAACCAATTGCTCATGTGTTCATCTCATCGAGATCTAAAAATCACCCATTGACACCAATAACCTAAATCCAACAGGAAGTCCACTACTGACCATATATGGGCATGCAGTGCAGTCGACAGCAGCTGTCATTAAAGGGTACATATGATGCTATTTTTCAGTCATGTCATATAGGTCTCTGAAGGCCAAAAACATAGTATTCAACCTTCTTTACAACAAATTCATCCTTCTTTCAGAGTTTCAGCGATGTAAAAAGTCACTTTTTGAGTCCTTCAGAAGTTATTCAGATCCAACCGATTCAGCGGGGGCCACGGCAATGGAGCTGCAGTGCAGGAAGCTCCATTGCCGTGGCCCCTGCTGAATCGGTTGGATCTAAATAACTTCTGAAGGACTCCGAGCTGCACGATGTCTGTCTGAGTGAATAAATGAGCATGTAAACACCTATAAATAATGTCCAGGTCTCCAAAAACCGGAGTTGCATGTACTACCTTTCCAAAATAAAAGCAAAGAATTAATTCAAAACAAAGGCCCGTTCACAACAGAAAATGAGGTAGAGTCATGAAAATGTATGTTTATGGAGTACCAAGGAGTTAGCCGGTGATTATGACAGCGTGTACTGCCTTTCCAAAATAAAAGCCTAAAATTCCTTCAAATTAAAAGCCCAATTACAACAGAAAATGAGGTCAAGTCATGAAAATGAATGTTCATGTACTGGCAACATTCCCAATGACTGAGACATCAGTGCTAACAGCTAAATGTTAGTGTATGAGAGATGCTAACAGCTACATGTCAGCGGATGAGAGATGCTAACACCTTCATGTTAGTGTATGACAGATGCTAATATCTACATGTTAATGGATTGGAGATGCTAATAACTCCATGTTAGTGGATGACAGATGCTAACAGCTACATGTTAGTGGATGGGACATGCTAACAACTCCATGTTAGTGGATATGAGATGCTAACTGCTGCATGTTAGTGAAAAAGACATGCTAACAGCTACATGTTAGTGGATGGGAGATGCTAACAACTCCATGTTCGGTGACAGGGTGCTGGAAGTCTATGGAGGAGCAAGGTTCCCAGTGACCTGGACTTCGGTCATCAATGTACAAGGACGACCTCAGTCAGGCCACCTTGCCAGAGGGCGAGGTCCCGTCCAACGCCGCTTGCGGCTTTAATTAGGGACCGAGCCCCGGAGGGCAAGGTGGCCGCAGGCCACCTTGCCCGTAGGGCAAGGTCTCTATTGTTTTTCGTTCGTTTGTCGTTCTCGTTCTCTATTATTATACTAACGCCCAAATAAACGCCAATTTGACCCCCTAAACATGCACGAAAACTCACCAAATTTGGCACATACATCCGGATCGGCGAAAAATTCGATAAAATGGAAAAAAAAACAGCATCTGCTCTATAGCGCCACCTACATCCCGAAAAACGTCTAAAACAGACGCTACGGCCCGCAGGAATGTCGTAGAGAGATCAAACCAACACTCACGCGTTCGTCTCATCAAGATCTACATTTCACGCGCTCACACCCCTGACCTAAATCCAACAGGAAGTCCGCTATTTCCCTTTCAAAGTAAAATATTGATCAAAATCACTCCTCACGAAAAAATTATCTCCTCCGAGACCGTAAGTCGCACAGACATAAGAGTCACACGACGTGAAAGAGGACAAATTTCTCTACAAAAGTTGTGAACAACTTTGTCAAAAGTCTGACGGTGTGGATTTTATTAGCGTTCAAAGTTGGAAGTCTGAAATCCTGCCTTGCTCCAGCCCTCATCCGTTATAATGGGGAAAAAAGGAAAAAAGTCGCCTTTTTTCAGCACCTCGAACAAGTGGCGACTGCGGCTAAACCGTGACTCCTATCAACAAACCGAGCACATGGAAAGTTCCAGCAGGTTCTCCCGAACAAGATGATGTAACATAAGTGGGGAAAATATCATGTTATATGTATGTTTTCACAGGTAAGAAAAGGTGTGCGCTCTGCATTTTTTTTGTTCTCAGTTATAATGGAGCCGGATGGGGAAAAATCTCGCGCTTCTCACAAACTGAGGCCTCTGCGGTCCAAACTAAATGTCTGACTGCTCTGAAAGCCTCACCAACTGAAAGAAAACAAATTTTCCTATCAAACGTGATATTTTTTGTTCAGTTTTGCCAAACAGCAAAGGAACAAGGAGCAGTTGTTTCCCCAAAAAAGACTTTTATTTTCTCCTCTCTCCACTCTAACTGAAATGACCATATATGGGCATACATTGCAGTTACACAGCTGACAGCAGCTGTCAATCAAACTCTGCCACTGATTGCCTTCATTCAGTGACTGTCAAAAGCAGCTGGGAGAAGCTAACAACTCCATGTTAGTGGATGACTGATGCCACCAGCTCCGTGTTAATGGATGGAACATGCTAACAACTCAATGTTAGTGGATGGGAGACGCTAACTACTCCATGTTAGTGGATGGGAGATGATAACTACTCCATGTTAGTGGATGGGAGATGCTAACTACTCCATGTTAGTGGATGGGAGATGCTAACTACTCCATGTTAGTGGATGGGAGATGCTAACAACTCCATGTAAGTGGATGGCAGACGCTAACTACTCAATGTTAGTGGATGGGACATGCTAACTACTCCATGTTAGTGGATGGGACATGCTAACTACTCCATGTTAGTGGATGGGAGATGCTAACAACTCATTGTTAGTGGATGGGAGATGCTAACTACTCCATGTTAGCGGATGGAAGATGCTAACAATTCCATGTTAGTGGATGGGAGATGCTAACTACTCAATGTTAGTGGATGGGAGATGCTAACTACTCCAAGTTAGCGGATGGAAGATGCTAACAATTCCATGTTAGTGGATGGGAGATGCTAACTACTCCATGTTAGTGGATGGGAGAAGCTAACAACTCCATGTTAGTGGATGACTGATGCCACCAGCTCCATGTTAATGGATGGAACATGCTAACAACTCAATGTTAGTGGATGGGAGACGCTAACTACTCCATGTTAGTGGATGGGAGATGCTAACTACTCCATGTTAGTGGATGGGAGATGCTAACTACTCCATGTTAGTGGATGGGAGATGCTAACAGCTCCATGTTAGTGGATGGGAGATGCTAACTACTCCATGTTAGTGGATGGGAGATGCTAACAACTCCATGTAAGTGGATGGCAGACGCTAACTACTCAATGTTCGTGGATGGGACATGCTAACTACTCCATGTTAGTGGATGGGAAATGCTAATTACTCAATGTTCGTGGATGGGAGATGCTAACAACTCCATGTTAGTGGATGGGAGATGCTAACAACTCCATGTTAGTGGATGGGAGATGCTAACAACTCCATGTTAGTGGATGACATATGCTAACAGCTACATGTTAGTGAATGGGACATGCTAAAAACTCCATGTTAGTGGATGACAGATGGTAACAGCTCCATGTTAGTGGACTGGGCATGCTAACAACTCCATGTTAGTGGATGACAGATGCTAACAACTCCCATGTTAGTGGATGGACGTCTCAGTCGTGGGCTCCTGGGGAGGCTCGGTCCCGACCAATGCCGCTTGCGGCTTTAATTAGGGACCGAGCCCGGAGGGCATGGTGGCCACAGGCCACCATGCCCGGAGGGCAAGGTCTCTATTGTTATTCGTTCGTTTCTTATTATTATTCTTACGCGTCCCTCCTGTTTGACCCCAAATTTGACCCCCTAAACATGCACGAAAACTCACCAAATTTGGCACACACATCCGGATCGGCGAAAAATTCGATAAAATGGAAAAAAAAACAGCATCTGCTCTATAGCGCCACCTAGATCCCGAAAAACGTCTAAAACAGTCGCTACGGCCCGCAGGAATGGCGTAGAGAGATCAAACCAACACTCACGCGTTTGTCTCATCAAGATCTACATTTCACGCGCTCACCCCCCTGACCTAAATCCAACAGGAAGTCCGCTATTTCCCTTTCAAAGTAAAATTTTGATCAAAATCACTCCTCACGAAAAAATTATCTCCTCCGAGACCGTTTGTCGTGCAGACATAAGAGTCACACGACGTGAAAGAGGACAATTTTCTCTACAAAAGTTGTGAATAACTTTGTCAAAAGTCCCACGGTGTGGATTTTATTAGCGTTCAAAGTTGGAAGTCTGAAATCCTGCCTTGCTCCGGCCCTCATCCGTTATAATGGGGAAAAAAGGAAAAAAGTCGCCTTTTTTCAGCACCTCGAACAAGTGGCGACTGCGGCTAAACCGTGACTCCTATCAACAAACCGAGCACACGTAAAGTTCCAGCAGGTTCTCCTGAACAAGATGATGTAACATAAGTGGGGAAAATATCATGTATCTGTAAGTTTACACAGGTAAGAAAAGGTGTGCGCTCTGCATTTTTTTTGCTCTCACTTATAATGGAGCCGGATGGGGAAAAATCTCGCGCTTCTCACAAACTGAGGCCTCTGCGGTCCAAACTAAAAGTCTGAATGCTCTGAAAGCCTCACCAACTGAAAGACAACTAATTTTCCTATCAAACGTGATATTTTTTGTTCAGTTTTGCCAAACAGGAAAGGTACAAGGAGCAGTTGTTTCGCAGAAGGAAACTGTAATTTTCTCCTCTCTCCACTCTAACTGAAATGACCATATATGGGCATGCAGAGCAGTTACACAGCTGACAGCAGCTGTCAATCAAACTCTGACACTCAATGACTTCATTCAGTGACTCAGGAAAGCAGATGGCAAAAGCTAACTACTCCTTGTTAATGGATGGGAGATGCTAACGACTCCATGTTAGTGGATGGAACATGCTAACAACTCCATGTTAGTGGATGACTGAAGCCACCAGCTCCATGTTAATGGATGGAAAATGCTAAGAACTCCATGTTAGTGGATGGGAGATGCTAACTCCTCCATGTAAGTGGATGGCAGACGCTAACTACTCAATGTTAGTGGATGGGACATGCTAACTACTCAATGTTAGTGGATGGGAGATGCTAACTACTCAGTGTTAGTGGATGGGAGATGCTAACTCCTCCATGTTAGTGGATGGAAGATGCTAACAACTCCATGTTAGTGGATGGGAGATGCTAACAACTCCATGTTAGTGGATGGGAGATGCTAACTACTCAATGTTAGTGGATGGGAGATGCTAACTCCTACATGTTAGTGGATGGAAGATGCTAACAACTCCATGTTAGTGGATGGGAGATGCTAACCACTCCATGTTAGTGGATGGGAGATGCTAACTACTCCATGTTAGTGAATGGGAGATGCTAACTACTCCATGTTAGTGGATGGGACATGCTAACAACTCCATCTTAGTGGATGACAGATGCTAACAGCTCCATGTTAGTGGACGGGAGATGCTAACTACTCCATGTTAGTGGATGGGAGATGCTAACAATTCCATGTTAGTGGATAGGAGATGCTAACTACTCAATGTTAGTGGATGGGAGATGCTAACTACTCCATGTTAGTGGATGGGAGATGCTAACTACTCCATGTTCGTGGATGGGAGATGCTAACTACTCAATGTTAGTGGATGGGAGATGCTAACTACTCCATGTTAGTGGATGGGAGATGCTAACAACTCAATGTTAGTGGATGGGAGATGCTAACTACTCCATGTTAGTGGATGGGAGATGCTAACAGCTCCATGTTAGTGGGTGGTAGATGCTAACAGCTACATATTAGTGGATGGGAGATGCTAACAGCTACATGTTAGTGGATGACAGACGCTAACAGCTACATCTTAGACGAAGGGAGATGCTAACAACTTGCATGTTCATGGGTGGACGTCTCAGTTGCGGGCCGGCCGGGAGGCTCGGTCCCGACCAATGCCGCTTGCGGCTTTAATTATTATACTAACGCCCAAATAAACGCAAATTTGACCCCCTAAACATGCACGAAAACTCACCAAATTTGGCACGCACATCATGACCGGCGAAAAATTTGATAAAATGGAAAAATTCACCTCATCTGCTCTCTAGCGCCACCTAGAAACAGTAAAATAGGCGCCACGGCCCGCAGGAATGTCGCAGAGAGATCAAACTAACGTTGACGCGTTCGTCTCATCGATATCTACATTTCACGCGCTGACACCCCTGACCTAAATCCAACAGGAAGTCCGCTATTTCCCTTTCAATGTAAAATTTTGCTCAAAATCACTCCTCACGAAAAAATTATCTCCTCCGAGACCGTTTGTCGTACAGACATAAGAGTCACACGACGTGAAAGAGGACAAATTTCTCTACAAAAGTTGTGAACAACTTTGTCAAAAGTCTAACGGTGTGGATTTTATTAGCGTTCAAAGTTGGAAGTCTGAAATCCTGCCTTGCTCTGGCCCTCATCCATTATAATGGGGAAAAAAGGAAAAAAGTCGCCTTTTTTCAGCACCTCGAACAAGTGGCGACTGCGACTAAACCGTGACTCCTATCAACAAACCGAGCACACGTAAAGTCTCAAAAGATTCTCCCGAACAAGATGATGCAACATAAGTGGGGAAAATTTCATGATTTATGTACGTTTTCACAGGTATAAGTTGGTGTGCGCTCTGCATTTTTTTCCCTCTCAGTTATAATGGAGCCGGATGGGGAAAAATCGCGCGCTTCTCCCAAGCTGAGGCCTTTGGGGTCCAAACTAAAAGTCTGACTGCTCTGAAAGCCTCACCAACTGAAAGACAACAAATTTTCCTATCAAACGAGATATTTTTTGTTCAGTTATGCCAAACACCAAAGGAACAAGGACCAGTTGTTTCCCCAAAAAAGACTTTTATTTTCTCCTCTCTCCACTCTAACTGAAATGACCATATATGGGCATGCAGAGCAGTTACACAGCTGACAGCAGCTGTCAATCAAACTCTGACACTCAATGACTTCATTCAGTGACTCAGGAAAGCAGATGGCTACAGCTAACTACTCCTTGTTAATGGATGGGAGATGCTAACTACTCCATGTTAGTGGATGGGACATGCTAACGACTCAATGTTAGTGGATGGGATATGCTAACTACTCCATGTTAGTGTAAGGGAAATGCTAACAGCTCCATGTTAGTGGATGGGAGATGCTAAATACTCCATGTTAGTGGATGGGAGATGCTAACTACTCCATGTTAGTGGATGGGACATGCTAACAACTCCATGTTAGTGGATGGAAGATGCCAAATACTCCATGTTAGTGGATGGGAGATGCTAACTACTCCATGTTAGTGGATGGGACATGCTAACGACTCCATGTTAGTGGATGGGAGATGCTAACAGCTCCATCTTAGTGGATGGGAGATGCTAACAACTCATTGTTAGTGGATGGGAGATGTTAACTATTCCATGTTAGTAGATGTGAGATGCTAACTACTCCATGTTAGTGGATGGGAGATGCTAACAACTCCATCTTAGTGGATGGGAGATGCTAACTACTCCATGTTAGTGGATGGGAGATGCTAACAACTCATTGTTAGTGGATGGGAGATGCTAACAATTCCATGTTAGTAGATGGGAAATGCTAACTTCTCCATGTTAGTGGATGGGAGATGCTAACTACTCCATGTTAGGGATGGGACATGCTAACAACTCTGTGTTAATGGAAGACAGATTCTAACAGCTTCATGTTAGTGGGTGGACGTCTCAGTCGCTGGCCGGCGGGGAGGCTCGGTCCCGACCAATGCCGCTTGCGGCTTTAATTATTACATTTCTGTTAAAAATTCACTTCTGTCAATGAGTATTGTGCACTGGGAGACTATTGCCTGTTATTTAGTACAAAAAAAATACCAGATAAATTATTAAATAAGCAGAAAATGTGTTTTCTATACTGGGGTGTGCTGATTTTGTGCTGTCCAAATTAGTGACTTTCAGGTTTTGCTCCTCCAATTTTTAAATCAAAATGTAAAAAAGATTAAAAATTAATTGATATTTGTCAGCCTTTATCTTAAGAACATTGATCATTATATAAAATAAAAAAAAAATAAAAAATATATTTTAAAAATCAAATTATCCTGTCCGAGAAATCTATGTCAACTGTGTTACTTCTTGAAACTCCTCCTCTAAAACCATAATGGTTGGCTCCAAGGTCAACAATTCAACAGGATGTGATGTCACTATTTCTTCTGGTGGGAAATATCAACAGAGCAGGTTAAGTTTGTGATTGCTGTCTTCAATATTTCATTAAACCTTTTGTCTTCCCTTAGAGTGGGAAAATTGATTGTCAACTGTGTTACCATTATATTACAGTGACCTTTGTTTCGTTATGAGATTTTAAAATATACGTAGAAATTATTGAGTGACATTAGTTGATCAAAGGAGAGTTTTGACAGATTCAAGCTAAGCAGCTAGCGTGGAGCCACAAAAATGGCTGAAATGTCAACTGTGTTACCATTTCCTGTAACACAGTTGACGGGAAATAGCACAGTTGACAATATTCCCAGACTTGTTCATAAATATAGTGTCGTTACACATGCATAACATGGTAATTAGATATTACTTGTTAAACATGATTAAGACAAAATTAACCCATACGGTACACATATACAGGGATTACAGCGACTTGTAATGTCTGTATTTCTAATATCAGTCCCTCTGGAATTAAGCGGGGCTTGTCAAATTTCATTTTTCACGTTGTTTGGATGTGATAGTAAAGGACTTTTGTGGATATTTTCAGATCACCTTTTATCATTGTAATAAATTTTGCAATTTTCTGGAGAGACTTTGATTCAGGTATGGCTATTGAAGCGACAGTGTAATTTATGTTTTAGGGTGATGGTGTGTTATGATCAATCTTAAATACAGTAACAATTATTATTTGTGAAATAAGCTCGGAGGTTTTAAATAAATTATACTATTAAATCAGAACTATGCAACATTTTTACCTCAATAAATGTGTTTCAGAATCCCTGTGGGGGTAAACAAAGACTTGTCACGGTGATTCGCCTGTCCCTCCACTCCCCCCGGGGTCTGGGTCCTGAAAACAGCGCTTGCAACTTCAGAGGAGCGACCCGACAACATCTCGCGAGAACAAACCTGCTTTACGGCACTCATACGGGATTACAAGTATAAAAGCTGTTGGAGTGCGACATCTGTCATTGTGTTGCAATAGACGATCTTTGCATGATGTGTTGATTGGTTCTAATTTCTGTTTGGTAACTGAAAAATAAAGAGGAGTGGCGCCTCCTCTGGTAGAAGTGAGCGCGAGTGAGTTCGCTGCACTGAGCTGAAAGCGTCTCCGAATGTTTGTTTTCCAATCAGTCTGAGCGTGCGAGGCGGGCATGTCTGCGACAGAGGGAGCAACCGGAGGAGGCAGCGCGAGGAACTGCTGCTGCAGAAGATTTAACAAAAGCGCGTAAAACAAACATGAAACCCTCGCTAGCGTTAGCAACGCCACCCTGAGGTGCTCACGGAGGGCAGAACCAAAAAGACAGAAAAAAAACTTTGTCTAACGAGCGAAAGAAAGAAAACGGGAGTGAGACACTCTCTGCACGCGAGGGCGGAGGTGGTGATGCGGAGGACGTTTACGACAGTGAGCTTTCACAGGAGACCAGTAGGGGGAGCGCTAAAGCAAATCTCGCATAGTTCTGCTTTAACTGCAACTAATTTAAAATCAAAATAAATAATTTTACATAGAAGCTCCCTCCTTCCTACACGGTATGTCCTGTCAACCGTGTTACTTCTGTCAACTGTGTTACTTAATGTCAACTGTGTTACTACTTTTTATGTCGTAAATCAATAAGATGTTGACGAAACCATCCAAAATTTATGAAGGGCATCACCATTGATAGAACTCATATAAGTATTAGGATAATGGACATACTGTAAATATCAGTGTTATGAGCATTTAAGAAGAATAATGTTCAACCGTTATGAGAGATATCAATCGGATTACATTAAAACAGCTAAAATTTCATATTTTGAAATTGATTAGACAGCCAATATCATGAACTCTGGTAAGTGTACTCAAAATAAATTAAAAAACGGTTTTATTAAATGTGTACTACTCCATTCATGTTTTGTATGAGATTGCATTTGTCCGTAACACAGTTGACAAGCTAACAAATAAATTGTGCATTATAATTAAAATATAATAAAATCAAAATGATCTTAATCATGGCAAATACCGAATTTAGCACACTTGGGGGGTATACCATGGATACAAGTCATTTTTTTAACCAAAAAGGTGTTATCAATTTTCCACCCTATGTGCTACGTGAAATGTATTCCTAATTAGAGAAGCACTCTTTTACTGAAAAAACGCTGCATTGCATCATTGAACATGTCACCACGTCCTGCCGGCTTTTTGTCACAACATGCAGAGACAGCCTGCACTTCAGGGGCCCTTCTTCTTCTGTGGTGTCTGTGTAAAGTAAGGTTGAACATGCAAACAGCACACCTAGTGGCATGAAGTGCAAATGCAGTCATGGCCCCATTAGGTACGTTCCCAAGGTGTCAGTGTAAATTATACGGGGGTTTCAAGTTGTGTCGCTGATATCCACCGTCTGTCGGGGCCCCCCTACCAGCAACTAACCGGTGAGCACTCAGAAAGGGCCCCATGAGGGGGATTTTTGACACGCTGTCATTGCAGCGTCTAGTGTAGCGCCTTTAATTTGTCATTGAAACTGACTGATATCAGCCGTCCCTCGGGGCCCCCTTCAGCTCGGGGCCCTGCCTGGGAGTGCCCCTCGACGTAATGGGCCCTCATGCAACTGCATGCCTTGTGTTACGCTAGTGACGCGTCTGGCTCTGGCTTTTCTGTTTCAGTGTCATATATAGTGAATATATTTCACAGACATATATTCATCCAGCTCTGACAGCTGAGAGGGAATTTTTTTAATCAGCAGCACCTTGGTGAGACGGAGCTGTTCAGCCAATCAGGGAGCTTTATTTGGAGGGTGTGGACAGCTCTACTCGGAGCTGATCGGCGCCTCTCGGAGCTCCACACCCCACAGGATCTGCGATCAGAAATATCAAACGTGTTCATTATCTACGATCTCCCCTTCCGACGCCTCCCGAGAGGCTCCGACCGGAAAACATCTCTCTGCACAGACCGCACGAAGACCGCGACCCGAACTCATTTGAATACTCCCAACAGTCAGACCTTGTCGGCTTTGGTTGGGAGGAGAAGATCGGGGCAAAATTCGGCCCGATCATCCTGTAGTGTGTGGAGGCCTTAAAACATCCCAGCATATCGTCTAGCAGAGGAGGGGGAGGGGCCAAGGCACAAAGACAATTCAATTAGTATGTTTTCACTTGAAATTTGTCATTTAGGACCAAAGAATTATGGGTAAATTGTGTTTCTGGATGTTAATCAATAGATTAGTAAGAAACTTTTTGTCAAGGTTCAGACTCAGAGACTCAACCCCGATGCACGCTGGATGCGGTCACTAAAATCAATGCTGTGATGCACACCGGCCGCAGTCCGGCTCCGGTCCGGCTGCGGTCCGGCTCTGGTCCGGCTGCGGTCCGGCTCTGGTCCGGCTCCGGAGCCTCTGCGGAGCTCCGGTCTCTTTCCACAAGGATCCTATTTTCCCAGACGCCGGAGCCCTACCGCGTCAAACCAGACAGAAGCAAGTCAGTGCTGAAAGGAAACGCGATACGTTTTCCGAAATGTCACTTCAAAATAAAATCCGTCATGTTTTTGCCTTAATATTCTATTTTCGTACTTCTTCTGGTAGAATACAGAACAAACAACGTGATGTAGTCATTATACGCTTTAGAAGAATGACGGTTTTGTTCTTCGTCACTGCTGAAAAGTCAAATGACACCA
The DNA here is from genome assembly GCF_902148845.1 of Salarias fasciatus. Taxonomy (NCBI): domain Eukaryota; kingdom Metazoa; phylum Chordata; class Actinopteri; order Blenniiformes; family Blenniidae; genus Salarias; species Salarias fasciatus. The sequence goes on along the minus strand of NW_021941229.1, from coordinate 27,262,837 downwards.
AAATGGGAGCAGCTCCATGTTGCCAGATTGGGCGGGTTTGAGCCAAATCAAGCGTCTTTTTTGAACACGTCGGACGGGTTGATTAAATGATTGTGTTTATGACGTGTTTTTTATCATACAAATACGGTTTTAACGTGCATTTTCCTCCGAGATGGCGGTTTGGCTGCTTTCTATTGAGTAAAACGGATTTCATATTGTCTACGGGGATAACGACAGATCTGGCAACCTCCTCCAGCGGACTGCAGAGACACTGTAGGCAGTGTGAATCACAGTGCTGCGGTGTACCGGGCCGGAGCCGGACCGCATCCAGTGTGCATCGGGGGTCAGGTGTGGACAGGGACAGTAGATCAACAGTGTCCAAAGAATGATGTATTTACAGACAGGGAAACCAACACAAATACCAGATCAGACCAGGGGCCTTACCTATAGAGCTTGTGGCGCACAAAACGAGCCCCAAACCTTGTGCTGCGGCTCCTCTGTGGTAAAGCAGGTACCTATAAAAATTTTGCAAATGGAAAAAATGTGACTGTCAAGTCGTCTGTGTTTGTGCGCCGCTCCGGACTTGACACGGAGCATTCCCTTCGAAAAGATGTTGTGCTGGGTTTCACTCAAGAACCAGTCCAGGTTTTCTTTCAACTCTTTTATTGCCAACAATTCGGTGTTTTTTTTCAGATTCCTTTAGTTTTCTTTACCTCCTTAGCCCTTTAGACCCCTTAGTTTTCTTTAAGCCTTTAGCGGGTTCTTAATTGCTTTGGCCTTCTCTTTCAGTTGTTAGATAACTTATAGTTGGAAGGTCCTCAGGTGAAAAACCTTAAAGGGGCTGTGTCCTGCTTTTTTTAGCTCGTCCAAACCCTAGAAATGGCATTAACATGGTAATAGTTTATTTTTGGCGCTAAGGAAAAGTAATTTTGTGTGAAATAAAAGATTTTCTGGGGCTAATTCTGAAACCCGGAAGAGAAAACGCTCCGTTTCACTGAAAATCCCGCCTCTCCCCCTTTGACTTTGACTGACAGCTACTTCAACCAATCAGAGCTTCAAAACAAATACGCTGGCTAGCTTTAGCTCTTTAGCTCTAGCTTCTCCACACGGGAAAACGCCTTTTCCTGTGAGAAACTCACCAAGCGCAGACCCTTCAGACCCTTCAGACCCTCCAGACTCTTCAGACCCTTCAGACCCTCCAGACCCTTCAGACCCTCCAGACTCTTCAGACCCTTCAGACCCTCCAGACCCTTCAGACTCTTCAGACCCTCCAGACCCTCCAGACCCTCCAGACTCTTCAGACCCTTCAGACCCTCCAGACCCTTCAGACCCTCCAGACCCTCCAGACTCTTCAGACCCTCCAGACCCTCCAGACCCTCCAGACTCTTCAGACCCTTCAGACCCTCCAGACCCTTCAGACCCTTCAGACCCTCCAGACTCTTCAGACCCTCCAGACCCTTCAGACCCTCCAGACCCTTCAGACCCTCCAGACCCTCCAGACCCTCCAGACTCTTCAGACCCTTCAGACCCTCCAGACCCTTCAGACCCTTCAGACCCTCCAGACCCTCCAGACTCTTCAGACCCTCCAGACTCTTCAGACCCTCCAGACTCTTCAGACCCTTCAGACCCTCCAGACCCTCCAGACCCTTCAGACCCTCCAGACTCTCCAGACCCTTCAGACCCTTCAGACCCTTCAGACTCTTGCTCTTGCTTGACTGTTGCTTTCAGACGATGGTTAAAGTTTATCCTTGAAATCGGAGTTACAAAAAGCAGCAACGCTGATTGCCGAGGGCCTGCGGGGGGGGGGGGGGGGGGGGCTCAGGGGAGCCATCTTCACAGTGTGACGTCAACGTGGGAAAACAGAGCGTTTTCACGGTGGGAGGGGCTGCCTCTCTGAGCAGCACAAACACTGGGAAAGCTTAAACACGCAGGCACGAAGGAAAAAAACGCTTTGGGGAGTTTTAGGTGAGAACAGAACTATATAACAAGGTTAAAACATACAAAAAGTGAATTTTGCAGGATACAGCCCCTTTAAGGAAACAAAGTATGCCAATTACTTCTAGATTCTCTTACAAAAGAACTAATAAGGAACTGGCCATAAAGGACCAAGTGCTTTTAACAAAGGCAGATTCTCAGTATTAACGAAGGTAGTTTCTCAGTTTTAAAGTATTAAACTTATTTAACAGCTCAAGCACAGGTGGCAAATGAGCATAAAAATAAATCAAATCCCTTTCCTGACTGCTTATCTTAAGGTTCCTTTTCAGTGGATTTTAACTTAAACTTTACCACCTTAATAAATAAAATTTTAATTCTTACTTTAACCTAGTGAACGACAAACTTGGTACTTTAATGACTTTAATGAAAGAAAAAGTTAAACTTAAAGTCCTACGCAGCTGGAAAGCCCAGGTGCTCCTGCACGCAAACACTTCTCCCTGAAGTCAGTGGAGATGTGGAAATGGCCACCGTTCCGCAGGCTTACCGGCAGTCCGTCCAGTTCGAAGGGTTCTTTTGCACCGGTTAAACCCAGGGAAGAACAACTTTTCTGATCATTATCAGAGAGCTGTGTCCTCCCCTGGTCTGTCTCCTGCTCCAAGCAGGAAGGCTGTGAAGCAGGTCTTCCCTCCACCCACCTGGCCAGGAGCGTCAATCAGGTGGTAGGAATCACCTGGTCTTTGTTCTCCCTGATGGGGGATGGGATAGGAGGCAGAGTCGGCTCACTGCCACTTCTGACAGAACAGTGACTTTGCGGTCCTCACCACCAACAAAATAGCTGCCGTACAGGACCGCACAATTCAGAGACACTACGTGGAGACAAAACAGGAGAAGGAAACGGAATTGAAACTTCTTTATCTGTCCTGCATGGGGAACCTGCAGGGTCGCAGCAGCAAGAAACGTAGAAAGAAAAGTAGAAAATACAAAGCCCAACCATACAAGGAATAGTGAAATATAATTTGTATGTAAAATTAGATATAATTACATAACAGAAATATACTGACCGACACAACTAATCATTAAATTTAAATTAAATATAACAGAATTACAAATCGAAGACACATATAATTAAGTAATAGATAAAAGCTGACAGATATAAATCAAATATAATTTACATAAAGATCCAAGACAGATATAATGAAATAAATAACAGACATAAAGATTTACATTAGCAGATACAAAGAGATAATTATGATATACGTTTAGGACGGGCACATATGTACACTATACTAGTAACAGATATAAGTTCGATATAATTTAAATCTACATTCAGACAGACAGTGAGTGGTGATGAGCACATGAGGGGAGACACTGAGGAAGTCATGTTCAGAGGCTTTGGAGTGTTTCCATCCTGAACCCTCACCTTTCTACATCTTCTACAATAAACACTACATCAGTGGTTCAAAGGGAGAATCAGACACATCACGGAATAAAAACTCTACAATGTCTTTGTCTCTGCACTTACAAATACCGACTGTTTCTTGTAGACATAATAATTCTTCTCATGATACACACTTCAAATTGTTCTCAATTAAATGGCAAATTGACACAAAAAATGTTTGCTGTGTAGCCATGGCCATGTCTGACGTCCGAACCCGAATCATCCCGGGTTCTGTCGTGGAATTTTATTTTAAAAAGTATCCTAGGCCAGTCACGGTGCAAAAAACCCCACAAACATATATTCCAGAAAAAACGTAAAATCCTCAAGTATATCCACTCTTGGTTCTTGAAGTCTTCCATCGTAGTTCTCCTCAGAAAAATCAGGCAGAGTCAGAGTCAGAATGCAAAAGGAGGACTTTATTCCCAAAAAACCCTCCTGGCAGTCAGGCCGACCAAAAGAACTGACGCGTCGATCGCTCTCCGCTCCATCTATTTATACTATTTCTTGAGAGTTTGTTGCTTCTCAATTGATTCTTCGTCAAAACACAATTGCTCAAAACCATTCGTTGAGTCTTAGTTGAGTCTTCGTCAAGACACAATCACTCAAAACCATTCGTTGCTTCTCAATTGTCTCTTCCCCCTCCCCACAAAGGTCAATGTCCGTGACCCCTTGGGAGGCCCTCTCAGCCTCCATCAAGTCTCCATCAAGTCTTCCCAAATGCCAGGTGTTGTGCAACAAATCATAGTGTTACATTTCTTGTCCAATGAGCCTCATTTGCACCAGAGGGAGAGAGAGAGAGAATTGACCTGTAGTCTTAACTTTAGAAAAAACAAACTATCCAGCTGCCAAGAGGCTGCCGTAAAAATGAAACATGGCAGGCTGGCGAACAGAAAAAGGATACATGTCTTTTCTACACCTGTGTCTACTAGCATATTATAACTACCAGAGACATGCATTACATGAACAATAGTAAATAACATAATATAATAAGCATGATGTAAAGAATATTATAAAATTATTCTACATTTCCCCCCTTTGAGACTAACAAGTCTCATACTACACCTCTACAACTAATCAACTACAATTTATTCATAGCAAACATAAGCATTTGTCTGTAAGCGTGTAACAGCAGTATTTAACTGCTGCACATCTTGCACCTTTTCAAAAAGGTTATGTGGTTTCAGCACACACGTATGAATATACTAAAATCAACTACATAAAATGATTAATAACGTGATACACACTCCCATAAATGATCATACTAAGATTATATTACTAACATAATACAGAGATTATACTACCAACGGTTAACCTTCCACTACCAATCAACCTCCTAACTGAACCCTCCCCAACAGAGGGATATAAGCAGAAATACACTACTCAGTGAAGCTTGGGGTATTATTGGGTGCAGCGGGAACCGCTTCCTGCTGCCAGCAGAATTGCCGAAAAGCAAATCATCTTTTGCGAGTGGCAAGTATTGACGTACACAGTTACGTGGTGTATCTTCCAACACCTGAACATCTTTCATCATCTCTCGTACATCATTCAAAGGCATGGTGGCAAGGTCCTCCCAAGTATAAACACGACCTTTCAAATACCAGGATCTGACACGAGTGTTGGTATCGCTGTCGCTGCCGTCGCTGCTCTCAGATGATATTGGTTCATAAGTTGGGGAGAAAGGTGTGTCCCTGGGCTCCTCAGGGGTTCAAGGACCCGTGTGTGTGATCGGCGCCCTTTGCTCCTGCGCTGGAGCACATCCCTGCATTGGCATGAAGGGAGGGGAGGTGAGGAGAGGGTCTCCTGTGTACTGGTGACATAGGTTGGGAGGGGTTGGTAGTAGGTCTTCGGAGGCTGATAGCGGCATGGAGGTGAAGCCCAGTACACGCCGGTGGACTCTCGTGGACGAAGTCTGCTGGGTCCTGGTTGTAGATCCCCCACCGTCAGTTGCCATGGGACAGGCTCCGGCTGGAAGACACTGTCCGACGTCCTCTCCCCTGTTTGGTCTCGAGTCATCGATGGTATGTTGTCCAACAGGAGTGCATTCCTGTCAATATTGCTCTTCACCATGATTTTCCTATAAAGACAAATAACCCATTAAGCTTTCTTCTAATGGTATCCACCATCGGCACATTGTTACCTTTTTCATTTTTTTCTTCTTTCCATAAACATTTTCTTCTTTGTTTTCCATACTACCCCTATCTGGAGTTCTCCAGAAGTAGCTAGCACTCCACCTACTGTGGGGTGAGGTAGCGTAGCAACTTTATGGTCGCAACAACCTATTGGTTGCGTTAAACTTTTTCATAATCTATATCTTAATGGTCCTTCTCCTGACTCTAAATCTCCAAAGCCTATTTGTTTCTAACTTAGTTGAATCCTAACTGAATCACTCCCTCGCCTACTTGGTAACAAACCTCTACTCCTAGTTTCTTTGCTGCTTTGTTTGGAGATCAGTCTTTAAGATCTTATTTCTGTCTAGCTGCGCCTAATCTGCAGGGGAGGCGTAATCTTTTCCCTTCCTGTGGCCGCCTCTTCCCTGTATGGAGGTATTACCTTCCCCTTCCAGCTCAGGTGGTGTCTGCTGATGCTTTGAGGGCAGTCTGTCAGCCCTGCAGCAGCAGTTTCAGTAAAAACAAACAGTCTTACCCTCGATGTCCAGTGCAGTGCGACTTGGTCAGGACAACTTTGAATGGACCTCCTCGTCTCAGTTGGTTCCATTCCCTCTGAAACCTTTTATGCATACCCCCTCTCCATATCACACTCATTCTAGAGATGGTGTGATTTCAGCCTCTCCGTCTTCTTTAGCCCCTTTTACCTGTTGAAAAATCACCTTACAAATACAGGACAATTGTTGAACATAACTTCTCAGCTGTTCACAAGATAGACCTTCCAAAAGCCCCTTCAAAAAAGGTATAGGCATGGGTCTCCCTATGCATATTTCATGCAGTGTTAGATGGGTTAGTCTGTTAGTTTAGTTAGTTTGACAACACTTAGCAAAACATTCTTAAACATCTTAGTTTGTTCTCTCTGTTCGCTATGAACTTAATTCCCTTAGATTTCAAAATTCCCTGCGACTGTTGGTTATACACATCCAAACTTCTGCTGGATCCCAAGTATTTCATAATACGTTTTATTACCTCCACCACAAAGTGGGATCCATTGTCTGAACTACATGTGTCAGGAAACTAAACCTTGGGAAAACTTCTCTACACAAAACTTTGCTACAGATCCACTGTCTGGTGCATGGGTTGGTACTTCTTCCACCCATCTGCTGAAACGACATATTACCACAAGAATATATCGCATGTATCCAATTCTTTGAGTCCATCCATCCATCCATCCATCTTCAGCCGCTTATCCGGGGCCGGGTCGCGGGGGCAGCAGTCTCAGCAGGGATGCCCAGACTTCCCTGTCCCCAGACACTTCCTCCAGCTCTTCCGGGAGGATCCCAAGGCGTTCCCAGGCCAGCCGAGAGACATAGTCTCTCCAGCGTGTCCTGGGTCTTCCCCGGGGTCTCCTCCCGGTGGGACATGCCCGGAAAACCTCCCCAGGGAGGCGTCCAGGAGGCATCCTGAACAGATGCCCGAGCCACCTCAGCTGGTCCCTCTCGATGTGGAGGAGAAGCGGCTCTACTCTGAGCTCCTCCCTGGTGACTGAGCTCCTCACCCTATCTCTAAGGGAGCGCCCAGCCACCCTACGGAGGAAGCTCATTTCGGCCGCTTGTATCCGGGATCTTGTCCTTTCGGTCATGACCCAAAGTTCATGACCATAGGTGAGGGTGGGAACGTAGATTGACCGGTAAATCGAGAGCTTCGCCTTTCGGCTCAGCTCCCTCTTCACCACAACGGACCGATACAACGACTGCATCACTGCAGACGCTGCACCGATCCGCCTGTCAATCTCACGCTCCATCCGTCCCCCACTCGTGAACAAGACCCCAAGATACTTAAACTCCTCCACCTGGGCTAGGGTCTCTCCACCTACCTGGAGAGGGCAAGCCACCTTGTTCCGGTCGAGGACCATGGCCTCGGATTTGGAGGTGCTGATCCTCATTCCTGTCGCTTCACACTCGGCTGCGAACCGCCCCAGTGCATGCTGTAGGTCCTGGTTCGATGAAGCCAACAGGACAACATCATCTGCAAAAAGCAGAGATGAAATCCTGTGGTCCCCGAACCGGACCCCCTCCGACCCCTGGCTGCACCTAGAAATTCTGTCCATAAAAATGATGAACAAAACCGGTGACAAAGGGCAGCCCTGCCGGAGTCCAACATGCACCGGGAACAGGTCCGACTTACTGCCGGCAATGCGGACCAGACTCCTACTCCGGTCATACAAAGACCGGACGGCCCTTAACAAGGGGCCCCGGACTCCGTATTCCCGGAGCACCCCCCACAAGACACCACGAGGGACGCGGTCGAATGCCTTCTCCAAATCCACAAAACACATGTGGACTGGTTGGGCAAACTCCCACGAACCCTCGAGCACCCTATGGAGGGTATAGAGCTGGTCCACTGTTCCACGACCAGGACGAAAACCGCATTGTTCCTCCTGAATCCGAGGTTCGACTATCGGTCGGATCCTCCTCTCCAGTACCCTGGAATAGACTTTCCCGGGGAGGCTGAGGAGTGTGATCCCCCTATAGTTGGAGCACACCCTCCGGTCCCCCTTTTTAAACAGGGGGACCACCACCCCGGTCTGCCAATCCAGAGGCACCGTCCCCGACCGCCACGCGATGTTGCAGAGACGTGTCAACCAAGACAGTCCCTGCACATCCAGAGACTTGAGGTACTCAGGGCGAATCTCATCCACCCCCGGTGCCTTGCCACCGAGGAGCTTACCAACCACCTCGGTGACTTCAGCTTGGGTGATGGACGAGTCCACCTCTGAGACCTCAGCCTCTGCTTCCTCCACGGAAGACGTGGCGACGGGATTGAGGAGGTCCTCGAAGTATTCCTTCCACCGTCCTGTGATATCCCCAGTTGAGGTCAGCAACTCCCCACCTTCACTGTAAACAGTGTTGGCGGAGACCTGCTTTCCCCTCCTGAGGCGCCGGACGGTTTGCCAGAATTTCTTCGAGGCTGACCGATAGTCCTCCTCCATGGCCTCCCCGAACTCCTCCCAGACCCGAGTTTTTGCCTCCACAACTGCTCGGGCTGCAGTTCGCTTGGCCTGCCGGTACCCGTCAGCTGCTTCGGGAGTCCCATGAGCCAGCAAGGCTCGATAGGACTCCTTCTTCAGCTTGACGGCAGCCCTTACTTCCGGTGTCCACCACCGGGTTCGGGGGTTGCCGCCACGACAGGCACCGGAGACCTTACGACCACAGCTCCGAGCAGCTGCTTCGACAATGGAGGTGGAGAACATGGTCCACTCGGACTCAATGTCTCCAACCTCCCTCGGGACATGAGAGAAGCTCTCCCGGAGGTGGGAGTTGAAAACCCTGCTGACAGAGGGTTCCACCAGACGTTCCCAACAGACCCTCACAATACGTTTGGGTCTGCCAAGTCTGTCCGGTTTTCTCTTCCGCCAGCGAATCCAACTCACCACCAGGTGGTGATCGGTCGACAGCTCTGCTCCTCTCTTCGCCCGAGTGTCCAAAACACGCGGCCGAAGGTCAGATGACACGACAACAAAGTCGATCATCGACCTCCGCCCGAGGGTGTCCTGGTGCCAAGTGCACTTATGGACACCCCTGTGCTCGAACATGGTGTTCGTTATGGACAAACTGTGACTAGCACAGAAGTCCAATAACAGAACACCACTCGGGTTCAGATCAGAGAGGCCATGCGATCCAATCACCCCCTTCCAGGTCTCACTGTCGCTGCCCACGTGGGCATTGAAGTCCCCCAGTAGAACAATGGAGTCTCCAGTCGGAGCACTGTCCAGCACCCCTCCCAGGGACTCCAAGAAGGCCGGGTACTCTGCACTGCTGTTCGGCCCATAAGCTGAAACAACAGTGAGGCACCTATCCCCGACCCGAAGGCGCAGGGATGCGACCCTCTCGTTTACTGGGGTGAACTCCAACACATGGCGGCTGAGCTGCGGGGCTATAAGCAAACCCACACCAGCCCGCCGCCTCTCACCGCGGGCAACGCCAGAGAAGTGGAGAGTCCAGCCCTTCTCGAGAGGTTGGGTTCCAGAGCCCAGGCTATGTGTGGAGGTGAGCCCGACTATATCTAGCCGGTATCTCTCAACCTCCCTTACAAGCTCGGGCTCCTCCCCCCCCAACGAGGTGACATTCCATGTCCCTAGAGCTAGTCTCTGTGTCTGAGGATCAGGTCGCCGGGCACCCTGCCATCGGCTGCCACCCAATCCACATTGCACCCAGCCCCTACGATTCCCTCGGCGGGTGGTGGGTCCACCGGAGGGTCGGCCCACGTCGCCCCTTCGGGCTGAGCCCGGCCGGGCCCCGTGGGCAAAGGCCCGGCCACCAGGCGCTCGCTTGCGAGCCCCAACCCCAGGCCTGGCTCCAGGGTGGGGCCCCGGCTGCGCCATACCGGGCGACGTCACGGGCCTCGATTGTAATATATTCATAAGGGCTATTGACCTGCCCTTGGTCTGGCCCATCTTTGAGTCATATCTACAAAATCTATCATCAGATGATGAAATGGACCGTCTGGTGGAGGAATATGCGCAATAGGTGCCGAAAAAGATTTCCTTGTATTATACTGAACACATACTTCACATTCATGCAGCACTCGATCGACTGTGGGTGCCAGAAATGGTGACCACCAAACATCTCTTAAGTGTCTTAACACTTCCCCCCTTGCGCAATGGTCCTGACCATGCGCATTCCTAATAGCACAGCGTAGCAGAGACAGTGGCAAGACAAAATGTCCAGTACAACTCCTCCACAAACCCCGCTGCGGCCCATCCAGGGTGTTCATGGCCATACCCCTTAAGCCACACCGTTTTTTCCTTGCAGGACTGCCTTGTCCTGTGCTGCTATAAGAGAAGACAGAGTAGTTAAGGGTTCACAATCAGCTGCAAGCAGTATGAGGCACATACTTACCCCTGCTGCCTTTTTTCCTCTTCATCAGTTAATTGATTACCTTTAGCTATTAAGTTGTTTGGCTTTTGATTGGCAGGGCATTCAATCACTGTAACTGCCATTGAAAGTAACATTACTTGTAAGAGTTTGGCAATTTCATCTGCATGGGTGTCCTAAAAGCCTTTATTTCTGCCAATTGGGCAGAGCATGGTTTTCTCAATTTAGTACTTTATAATCCCATAAAGGTGCCATGTGGCTTCAGTTCAATTATGGCAAAACCCACATGGTTGTCCATGGCATCCTTTAAACAAGATCCATCCATAATTAAAGTCACATCAGCCGTTATTGGTTGGTTATATAAGTCATCATATACCCTCATAGAGTTATCTGTTTCTTGTTTACAGTCATATTGGATACCCTCATCAGGAGTTACCATTTTAGTGGCAGGATTCACCGCAGCGCACCGCTGGATTGTGAGCTCAGGAGCATCAAGAATAACTTCATTACCCAGAACTGGTGTCGACTGCAGGTCCTTTTTAATGTTTAATTGGTCTGCAGCTTTTTCTAGTGCACGTAATGGAGCTTTTTTTTTTTTTTTTTTTTTTCCTTTTCTTTTTCCAGCATAGTCAGTTATCCATGGATGGTTATATCCAGTCATCCCCAGAAAGGAAAGCATTTGTCCTACTGTTTGTGGCTGCGGAGCTTGAGTTATAGCCTCTATTTGTGATGGTGCTATGTTTCGTTTTCCTCCACTCAATTGCCGCCCCAAATATTCTATCTTCTCCTTACAAAATTGTAGCTTTTCCCTACTGACTTTATGACCTCCATCAGCCAATGCTGTCAATACAGCTACCGAATCTTTTATACATTGTTCCTTAGTCGGACTGCATATTAATATGTCATCTACATACTGTATTACTGTGCTTGCAACATCCAAATGCAGTAAATCCTATGCTAATATCCTGTTAAATACTGATGGACTTTCTACATAACCTTGTGGAAGTCGAGTATATGTATATTGTTGTTTCTGATATGTAAAAGCGAAAAGATACTGTGACTCCTTATCTATTGGCACACTGAAAAATGCAGAACAAAGGTCTATTACCGTATACTATCTAGTATCTGGTGGAACATTTGATAACAACGTATGTGGATCAGGGAAAACATATGTGGATCAGGGAAAACAGTAGTCTCAGCATCGACAATGGCACTGACAGCTCTTAAATCATGAACCAACCTATCATCTGTAGAATTGGTTTTTTTTATTGGAAGATTGGTGTGTTACATTAACTTTTTGTTTTAACTACCACTCCCATTTCTAGTAATCCATTTATGGTTGGTTCAATGCCTTTGATTGCATGTTGCTTCAATGGGTACCAATTTCTGTTTGGCAGTGGATGGGTTTTACTGATTTGACTCTGCCCACATCAGTCTTATGTCTTGACCATACTTCCAGTGACACTTGTTGGAGAATTAGCGCTTCGTCTTCTTCGAGAGTTGACTGAAGTTCTCCATCTGTTTGTTGGCACATCATAGTGCTTGATTCTTCCATTTCCTTGTCAGGGAAATCCACATACCCCATCTGGTATGCACATTATGTTGGCTTGTAGTTGGCATAAAATTGTTGGCTCCATCTATCTTGAAAGATCATGGGGTTTTATGCCATGGGTCTTCAGTCAGGTCTACAGCATCAGGCGTAGCTGTAGAGGCCTATGCAGCCACTGCAGATGAACTCATTGCAGTGTGGTTGGAATGTCATCTGTCTCCACTGTCTGCAGAGTCTCTTCTTCTCCAGCAGGCGTCTCTGCTCTGCCTGGTAGCTGGCTGTGTAGCCCCCCTTCTCATCCCACTTCTTGGAATTTGATAGGTGGGTGGAGCTATTAGGAGCTGTGGGCCTGGCGGGTGTCAGCTGTCTCCGCCTCCCGTCCAACCAAATCCATTGCAGCATTCCTTGCTCTTGATTTACTGTCACAACTTGCTGGCTCTGTTCTCCAAGTTGCATTGTTGTCACTTTGTCAGTTCTTTATTCAGATCCTCTTCTCTTCTGTTGCTGTAATCTTCATCTTCATAATGCTTGATGTTTGATGCCATTTCGTCACAACATTTCTCATCAAAGACTCCTAGAGGCCATTTTGCCCCTTCGGGAGTTCTGTTGTTCTATTTTCTTATACATTTTAGAATTTCTTTTTCAAATTTTGGGTGCTGTCATATTAGTACCTGTGCCTCCTGTTGTCCTCTTGATCCATTTTAAATCCCATGACCCTTTCCACACAGCTTCTGTGTCTGTGGGGGTAGTTTATATTAGTACAATAAATTATTTATGTATTTATTTATATATATTTTTATTTAGAACTGCTGTTCTCAATACTAGTTCTCTAATATAATCATTAGGCATGCTGCGGTTCTCGGTTTTGAACCAAACTCTTCTGTACGACATACATAGATCAATTCACCTATAAACCACGGTCTGTCGTTGCTTAATTAATTAATTTCTTACAGCTGGCCACCTACTTGCAGAACAGATCTCTATGGCTGTGTTCCTGCATAAATAAGCACTCTGCTAAAGAAATCCCCATCCTGCGAGTAGCTGTCCAATCACTGGCTCTTCCACACCCCCCCCCCTGCCTATGTGTGAAATCTGAGCCAGAGGAGCAAGAGGAGCTCTCACCTACAGATCGCAAATCACCCGTTTCAGAAAGCCATGGCGAGTGGAGGAGTGGAGGAGAACGAGAAGTTAAAGTTTGTCGAGGCATTTTTAATTTTAAATTTGTGTATTTTCTTTTCATGTAGTTACATTCAAACTTCAAAAAAAAAAGAAAATACATTTTAAAGTCTTTTCTCTCTTTTTTTTTTTTTTTTTTTCAGGATGCAAAAATACATACTGAAATAAACCCGTAAGCCCAAACTGAGATACGGACCAATCTGTGGAAACCTGTACCCTGGCACCCCTAATAATCATCCAATAACTCTTTGCTCCCGTCGCCTTGTGGCTTTCTCACCAGTTGGGCAGATTTACCTAACTCTCACCTTCCTTTCTGTGAAACGACCGGACCATCCAGCCGTGGATTTTACTGCCACTCCGTGTCGTAATAGATTACTTAGCAGCAAAGTAGCCCGTCTTGATGGTGCTTCACTTCAGCTGCACTGATAACGCGTCCAACCCCCCTGCATTCCAGCAGCTCCTGATCCCCGTGTCCAGAGCACGTCGGGGAATTCCCCCTGTACTTGTTAGAATAACACATCTGGTCAAATGCCACAGTTTTCTGAATTATTTCCTGCCGATTTTGCCACAATTCAACTTTAGTTTTCATTTTTATATCTACATTCTATCCAATAATAAGTTATTTCATGCATCTCTCCATTTCATCTATGTTCTCCGAAGAGTAATAAATACTCCTTATCACTGCTGCCTCTACTCACTAGCAGTCACTCCCCCATGGTTGACTCTCAGCGTACTCTTTTACGCAGCCCTGTACTATAGGGTTCTAAATTCGATCCATTATTTTCTGCCATCATCCCAAATACAATTTCCTATCTATAATTATCCATACCCGTTTCATAATAAAAACTGTAACGTCACATAAGCTGCAGTATTTAAATAAAATATTCTTTAATCGTCTCATTTGAAGGCAAACCTGCTGTAAATTTTCCACCTTCTCAATTTAGTCAGTCTTCCTTTTCTGTCTATTTACACTATTTATATAATTTTGCTAAAATACCCTATGATTACATGCGCATTTTATTTACATATGTACTTTTTTTGGCCAAAGTTTCTACTCCTTTTACCATCTGCTCTCCTTCAAACTCTCACAGACAGTCTCACACGCACAGTCACCCCTTCTCCTTTCCTCACATCTTTCTAACACTCACTTGCACATTTTTACGCACTCTTACTTAGACATAGACACAATTACCTCCTCCGCGTCAGAAGGCTTTTTGTTTTACAACCACCCTTTCAGCCCCAAAATTCGCTTTGGCGGTCCAGCTCACAGCTGAGCCGACAAATTGACCTTTGGCGGTAACCGCAGTTGGGACGGATCCATCCGTGCTCGACCCTCTCCTGGAGTCTCTTGTGTACACTTTCTCTCCTCTCCTGGGAGAAGGCTTACTAGTTTACAACCTACGCTTCAGACCCAGAGTTCACTTTGACAGCCCAGTCTCTCCGCTGGGTCAACAAATTAACCTCTCATAGGTTGGACCGGCCGTCCGTAAGGGACCCACTTCTGGGTCTCCTGTTTTATACCCTCTCCCTCCTAGAAGGCTTTATTTATGGCAGAGATTACCCATTCAGCCCTAAGGTTAAATTACACAGAAACAACACACTCGCATCCGAAAGTGAGGAGTGCTATTTGCTTAGAACAACCTTGGCAACCATTTAGACATAAAAATTATGAGTAATTGTTACCTTAATTATTTCCAAATAAACATCACTTAACTGCAAAATTCTCTTTTAATACAGATCACTTGGAATTTAAACTACTTAAATTTCAGACTTATCTAAACTTTTCTTTAATTTAATTGAGTAAATAATGTGTGTTAAACATAGCGTTTTGAATTGAATATTCAAACAAACAAATTTGCATTCATTTTACTCCATTTAAAATTTAGAACATTATCTTAAGTATTGATTTACAGTTGTTCCTGTCTAACAAACCCTTAGCGGTATCCGCATCTCCACACTGGCGCCTACTCCCGTCTTAGGAGAATTATCCTCAAGCGGCTCCCACTCTTATACTTATGCCGACCCTTCTCTAGCCGCGGTGTCACTTCCCCCTCAGAAGTTAAGACACATAGCAGCCTGAAGACAGTCCGCGCATGCAAGCGGCCCCTTTTTACCCTTAGCAAGCAGACTCTTTCTGCACCATGGTCATTACTCTTATGCGGTTTGGTCGTTTTTTGCATTCTGACTCCGAACACCCCCTCTGAATTTCTTTTAAATCAAATTTTCTTTTTTATCTTTAAAAATCACTTTTTAACTTTATCTAGGTTCTTTTGGATTAATTTAATCCGGTTTTAGATTTCACCTGGGCAGAGACCAGACATAAGCACACAAAAAATTTAGACGCAGAATAAATTAATCTGCTTACCTCCAATTGTTGTGGCCACAGTGTGCTGAGCCAGTCCTCCTCCACAGATAAAAATCAATCTCCGGTTACTCCTCCTGGCTGGCTCGCCAATAATATGTCGTGGAATTTTATTTTAAAAAGTATCCTAGGCCAGTCACGGTGCAAAAAACCCCACAAACATATATTCCAGAAAAAACGTAAAATCCTCAAGTATATCCACTCTTGGTTCTTGAAGTCTTCCATCGTAGTTCTCCTCAGAAAAATCAGGCAGAGTCAGAGTCAGAATGCAAAAGGAGGACTTTATTCCCAAAAAACCCTCCTGGCAGTCAGGCCGACCAAAAGAACTGACGCGTCGATCGCTCTCCGCTCCATCTATTTATACTATTTCTTGAGAGTTTGTTGCTTCTCAATTGATTCTTCGTCAAAACACAATTGCTCAAAACCATTCGTTGAGTCTTAGTTGAGTCTTTGTCAAGACACAATCACTCAAAACCATTCGTTGCTTCTCAATTGTCTCTTCCCCCTCCCCACAAAGGTCAATGTCCGTGACCCCTTGGGAGGCCCTCTCAGCCTCCATCAAGTCTCCATCAAGTCTTCCCAAATGCCAGGTGTTGTGCAACAAATCATAGTGTTACATTTCTTGTCCAATGAGCCTCATTTGCACCAGAGGGAGAGAGAGAGAGAATTGACCTGTAGTCTTAACTTTAGAAAAAACAAACTATCCAGCTGCCAAGAGGCTGCCGTAAAAATGAAACATGGCAGGCTGGCGAACAGAAAAAGGATACATGTCTTTTCTACACCTGTGTCTACTAGCATATTATAACTACCAGAGACATGCATTACATGAACAATAGTAAATAACATAATATAATAAGCATGATGTAAAGAATATTATAAAATTATTCTACAGTTCACAGCCTCTATGAGCTGCAGCGCGTTAAACCTGTCGACTCCAGAGGCAGAACTATTCTGATAATGCATGGAATCACAATCACAATCATATTGTGCAACCAATTTCCACTGCATTTTATGTATTTTTTTAAGGTGTTTCTGCAGTGTTGAGACACAATGAATTATGGCAACTCACCTTCAAGTCGGACCACTTTGTTCACTTCAGCAGCAGTGGCCCGATGGCTCTGGAACCTGCTCCACTCAACGTGTCTCTGTCTGTCCCTCCACTGCTGTGTCCTCCAGAGAGGACAGCAGACTGGCTCCACCTCACCATGAGGGCCCAGCATCAGCTCAATCCTCCACAGCGGCAGATCCACCTGCATGCGGCGTCTCACCTGCCGGCGACACTTGTGTTCTGCAGCGAGACGCTGATCGCCTGGAAAAGGAAATGCTGCGTTACTCTGCTGAATGTGTGATTAAATTGTAAATGCCATGATTATGCACACTTTTGCTTGTTTGGCTGATGAAAAAGTGTTTCTCTATCGTTTTCGTTCGTTTCTTTATGTTTGGGATAAGATTTAAAATGTTGCTTTTTTTTATTTGAGTGCTTCGACCGCAACCCGCCCGAATTTCATTAAAATCTTAATTTTTCGACACGTCAGCCGCCTGATCCGCGGTTATCTGCAGGCTCCGCGCTGCGCCTCACCGTCTAATATACCCAAATTTCATTCATGAGTTTATTTACATACACATATGGTGCCAAGGGGTGGAGTTGGGGGAGATTGTGGGTGTGATCGGCCACCGTCACGTTCTCCGCAGGATTTGGAACCATGACTTGGAAATTGCAAACAGCTGTGCGGCGGATTTTTCTTTGGCTCCAATTTTTTTTTTGTGGACAGAAGTTTGCGTTGCGTTCCCACGCACCATTACTGTCAGATTTTCCCGCAGAGTTTCATCGGTAAGGCCCTAGAACAGCAGGAAAAAGCGTTGAAACTTCTAGGTAAGAAACAGGACTTAAAGGAACTAAGGACTCAGGCAGGAATATTCTCTGTCTCTACCTGAACACAAACCGACAAGCTGCGAGCTGAACTAACCAAGGACTAAACTAAACCAACCAGCACTGAACCAACGAAGACCAAAGGAACCAAGAATACTGATCACGACACTGCAGCCCCACCACTACAACCCAGCGAGGGACAGGGCTCACGGAGAGGAAGGCAAAAGGAGGTGGGATCGTGGATGTGCTGCTGGTGGCAAGATCAGACAGGTATGCTGGAGCAGCAGTCCAGTGGGGGAGGGTCCAAGAGACTTTTCCCGCTCCAGGGGCCTTACCTATAGAGCTTGCGGCGCACAAAACGAGGTGCTCACACACCAGAAGCACACGCCTACCTACAGAGAGAAAAAGAAGAAAGGAGAAGAGACAAATGCTAGCCACTAACTGGAGCCAGAGGTAGAGGGCGTGGCACTTTTCTCCAAAAATATTGAAAAACTTTTCCATTTGTCATCTGTTATTGAATATACATCCTCTTAAAATAATCTGTCACTAAGTCTATGATGTCTTGGTCAAGTTTTTTTTCTTTCAAACTGAGAGATGCAGGGGGTGGAGCTAGTCCAGTCACTACTTCCTGGTTCCTGCAGCTTCTCACTACTTCCTGGTTCCTGTAGCCTCTCACTACTTCCTGGTTCCTGTCGCCCCTCACTACTTCCTGGTTCCTGTAGCCCCCCACTACTTCCTGGTTCCTGTAGCCCCCCACTACTTCCTGGTTCCTGTAGCCCCCCACTACTTCCTGGTTCCTGTAGCCCCCCGCTACTTCCTGGTTCCTGTAGCCCCCCACTACTTCCTGGTTCCTGTAGCCCCCCACTACTTCATGGTTCCTATAGCTTCTCACTACTTCCTGGTTCCTGTAGCCCCCCACTACTTCCTGGTTCCTGTAGCCCCCCACTACTTCCTGGTTCCTGTAGCCCCCCGCTACTTCCTGGTTCCTGTAGCCCCCCACTACTTCCTGGTTCCCATAGCCCCTCACTACTTCCTGGTTCCTGTAGCTTCTCACTACTTCCTGGTTCATGTAGCCCCCCACTACTTCCTGGTTCCTGTAGCCCCCCGCTACTTCCTGGTTCCTGTAGCCCCCCGCTACTTCCTGGTTCCTGTAGCCCCCCACTACTTCCTGGTTCCTGTAGCCCCCCGCTACTTCCTGGTTCCTGTAGCCCCCCACTACTTCCTGGTTCCCATAGCCCCTCACTACTTCCTGGTTCCTGTAGCTTCTCACTACTTCCTGGTTCATGTAGCCCCTCACTACTTCCTGGTTCCTGTAGCTTCTCACTACTTCCTGGTTCCTGTAGCCCCCCACTACTTCCTGGTTCCTGTAGCCCCCCGCTACTTCCTGGTTCCTGTAGCCCCTCACTACTTCCTGGTTCCTGTAGCTTCTCACTACTTCCTGGTTCATGTAGCCCCCCACTACTTCCTGGTTCCCATAGCCCCTCACTACTTCCTGGTTCCTGTAGCCCCTCACTACTTCCTGGTTCCTGGCGCCCCTCACTACTTCCTGGTGTACTACAAGAGATGGTGGCGCCCCCGGGTCAGTGAGAATACGCACCGTTTGATAGATAGATAGATAGATAGATAGATAGATAGATAGATAGATAGATAGATAGATAGATAGATATAGTGCTTTATTGTCATCATACTGAGCATGACGAAATTAAGAGCAGCTGCCATGTCAGGATGCATATAGGCATTAATAAATAATCAGTACAATATGTACAATACAAAAATAAACAGTAACACAAATTGCCCAAGGACATTTTTGATGCTATTGGGCCTGTTTTGCTGTCCTTGATTAACTCTTCACTGGCCTCTGGTTGCATCCCTTCTGTTTTTTAGCATGCTGTTGTGCAGCCTCTGCTGAAAAGGAACAACACTGATCCAAACGAGCTGTCTAATTATAGACCAATATCCAAGCTTCTTTTCCTTTCAACAGTGTTGGAAAAAGTGATCTATTCTCAGTTGCAGTCCCACTTACATGGAAATGATATTTGTGAAAAATTTCAGTCAGTTTTTAAACCTAAGCACAGCACTGAGACTGCACTTTTACATGTTTTTAATGATCTCTTTTTAGCACTTGTTTATCGTAGCTCTGCTGCTTTATTGCTTCTTGACACGTCATGCGCCTTTGACACAGTAGATCATATTTTGCTCTCTGGCCTGGAAGTGTGCTTCGGGGTTAAAGGTTCAGCACTGGATTGGTTCGGATCTTATCTGTCAGAAAGAACCTTTTCTGTTCACATTGGCCTCCACCAATCAAAATCAGCCCCTCTCAGATGTGGTGTCCCTCACGGTTCCATTTTGGGACCTATTGTCTTTGCCGTATGTTTGTTGCCTTTGTGTTACATATTTAGGAAGCACAATATTTCTTTCCACTGCTTTGCAGATGATGTGCAAATTTATGTTCCCCTGAAACCAAACACGTCCTCCTTTGAACCGCAAAAAACTGTCTGAAAGACGATGACTTCCTGTCAGTTGCCACATGGAGTAGACGTGACACGTGAGAGCTCCTGCCTACTCTGCTTTTTCCCCACTCACTCACCTCATTAATTCGCAAACTGGATCATTCATATTGAATAATTTTTTTTTCCGAACTTACATTTGCATCATAATGACTTCACTGCGCAGCAGGCTGGGGAAACAAGATGACCAAACTGCCTGCTTAACCATGGAGGCTATCTCTGAGCTACTTGACCAGCACAGACAAGCGCTAGCTGCTGACTTTAAAACCTCTTTCAACCAGCTGGAAATCAAACTCGACCAGATCTGCTCCACAGTTGATAATCATGGTCAGCGCCTTTCATCTCTCGAGCTCGTCTCGGAGGACTTGAGCCAACGTGTCAGCGAACTAGAAAATGTTTGCTCCAGCCTGCAAGAAAGCAATTCCAAGCTAATGGCTAAAGTCGCCGACTTAGAGGGTCGCAGCAGAAGACAAAACATCCACGTTCTGGGCCTGGCGGAGTCTATTGAAGGTGGGAAACCTACAGCTTTTTTCTCCGATCTGCTGTGCGAGGTTTTTGGTAAAGAGATACTTCCATCCCCGCCCGAGATTGACAGAGCTCATCACTCACTAACAGCAAACCAGCCCCCGGACAAAGACCGCGTCCCGTCATCATCCGTCTGCACCACTACCAGATCAAGGACCTCCTGATCCACGAGGCCCGCCGCAGAGGGAAGCTGGACTACCGTGGAGAGCAAGTCCCAGTTGTTGAAGACGACAGCCCTGAGGTTTTGAGTCAGCGAGCCGAATACAGGGAAATTATGGCGGATCTTTACAGCCGCGGGTTTAAACCCTCTCTTCTATATCCTGCACGGCTCTGCATTACACTCCCCGATGGAGACAAGAAGTGGTTACGCTCGGCCGATGAGGCGCGGAAATACATCAACGACCTTCCTCACACATTTCCTTCACCGTAAATGACTGTATGATGACCGCGCCCGACAGATTAACTTGTTATCATGTTATCCCTCATCTCGGTCGGGCAGTTTATTGAACCATTACATCACACTGACCCCGGCTGCACACACATATGTGAGTACTGTCTCCCAGACTCAAACTCAGTGAACTGTTACATTTTGGAGTGAAGAATACTCTCAAGTTTATGTTTACATTTTAAGCAACATACCTTATTTTTATATATTTTTTTTTATATAGGACTCTATAGCACTAACAGTACATAAAGATGTAGGGGTATTATGCAAAATCCACTTTTTTTGATGGAATTTGAGGGGTGAATGGGGACACAGTTGTATGTGTAGAGTGCATACAGGAGGGGACTCAGCACTCAGCTCTGGGGGACCCGGAGCTCAGTGACAGGGTGGAGGAAGACAGCTGTCCCATATAGACCACCTACAGTCTGTTGGTGAGGAAGTCCTTAGTGTCATGGTGTGAGGTGGAAGGACCCACGCGCAGGCAGCCAGGTGGAGTTCGAAAATCCTTTATTTCCAGGAATGCAGGGAAACAGGAACGCAGGGCAAGCTGAACTGAGGTGCAGGCAGGGACATGGAAGCACGCAGACAGACCCACAATGAACCAAACCGACACGACACACCAGGGCAGCAGGGCTTAAGAAGAGAGCAGGACAGGTGATAACCATTAGGGCGGTAACGAGGGACAAGAGAACATGAGGAGCAGACACACACAAAACAGGACCCGAGCGCCCCCATCAGACGGCAGGGGCACCGGGCGTGACACTTAGTCCAGGAGCAGATAAGGAGTTTGGGGGGGGGGTAGTCAAGTCGGCCAGCTTCTCCACTAGAATGTCAGGACTAATGTTGCATGCCGAGCTGCTGATGAACAGCATCCTGACTTATGGACCTGGGAGCTCTAGATGGTTCAGAGCTGAGTGGAGAGAAGTGGTGATGGTATCTTCTGTTGACCAGTTTGGCCTGTAGGGACTCTGGTAGGGGTGAAAGTCCTGGGGTAGAGGAGTTTTGAAATGCTGAAGTACAAGCCTTTCAAAGCATTTCATGTACACAGACATCAGCGCTACTGGTCTGTAGTGATTAAGGTCCTTTGTGGCCGTCCTCTTGGGAACCGGGATGATGGTGGCTGCTTTTCGACAGGGTGGAGCAACAACCAGGGAGAGGGAGGAGTTGAGAATACCTGTCAGGACTCCTGACAGCTGGTCAGCTCAGGCACAGAGCACCTTGCTCAGCACACCATCCGGTTCAGCGGCCTTCTGGGGGTTCACAGCCTTGAGTGCCCTCCTCACTTGATGTTCTTGAAGGATGAGCGGTGGAAAGCTGGAGGGTTGGCAGGGGGCCCTCAGAGAGACTGGTCTTGATGAGTCAAAGCGGGTAAAGAAGTGGTTGAGGTCGTCCGCTAGCTGGACATCCATGATGGTGGTTGCTGACGGCGTGCCTCTGTAGTTCCTCAGACACTGGATGCCCTGCCATACCTGCATAGGGTCTTGTTTTTGAGGTGTGACTCCACTTTCCTCCTGTTCTCCAACTTTGCAGTCACAATGCCTCTCCTGAGGTCAGCCCAGGATGAGCTATACCGAGCTCTGTCACCTTTATTAAAAACAGTGTTTCAGGGCCTCAGGAGAGCCTTCACCTTTGAGGTCGTCCATGGTTTCTGGTAAGGATAGACCCAGAGCCGCTTCTTTTTCGTGACAGTGTCTGTACAGTGGCTGAAGTAAGACAGCACAGCATCAGTGCACTCATCTCATCCCAGATGATCAAATATAGATCATTCTGTATTCTGGAAGCAGTCCTGCAGTCGGTGTAGCGACTCTTTGACCAGTCTTTGATGATCATAGTTTCAGGTTTGCTCTTGCCCCCAATGGGAGAGTATGCCAGTACAAGAAGCAAAGAGAGATGGTCAGACTTATCCAGGTGAGGGAGGGGAATAGTCTTAGGCATGCTTCAGATTGGAGTAGACCTTGTCCAGAGTGATCGCCCCTCTGGTTGGACACTGCACATATTGCACAAATCTATGGAGAACAGACTTTAGACTTTGTTGAAGTCCCCTGCTACAACAAAGGCTCCTTCTGGATGAGCTTGCATCAGCCTGGTGATAAAATCATGCAGGTGTTATGGTGCGGGACGGAGGCTCAGGAGCAGAGAGCACAGACAGATGGAGACGGCAGTGATCAGAACTAGTTTATTTATAGAACCAGAAGTCGAGAATACAGGGCAAGGTTCGGGATAGTCCAGGGTCAGAACTAGGTGTCAGTCCAGAGCAGGCAGGCGGCTGGAGAAGCAGGAAGCGACGAGGTGAAGCGGCAAGCAGAGCAGGTCTCCAGACTGAGGACAAGTCTGGCATGCGCCAGACCATCCTACCTGCTCTGCTGCTCCTACGAGCCGCTTGACGGCGTTACGCAAGCATTTCTCCAGCGTGATTGACATGTTGGAGGACCAATAGTTGAGACTCGCATCACGCCATTCATTGGCTAAAACATCGTCCATTATACCTTTCAGGAGTGTTAGGCGAATGGGGCCCCCTGCTGGTCGTGCATGACGCACCTGCAGGCTGGTTTGGCTGGACGCCGTCTGTTCTGTTTCCGCCGTTAACGGCTGTGTGTCAGCACTCGCTAGCAACCACAGAACTTGGCTCACAATGTCCCGTTGGGTCCCCAGCCTGATAAGGAGGTCCGCTCAGATGAGACGAGGGGACATAGACCATTAATGATGCTCATATGGTGCCCCCCCATCATGGTGGTCTAAAATGCTGACAATGATGGAGTCAATGAGACGCCATATTTTGGAGCACAGATGCATCCATGAGGTCTTGAACTTGACTTTCTGATGGAAACGTGTTGGTGATGACCAGGCGGTGCTCTGAACATTTTGTGAGCGGTAGTGTGCCATTGGAGTTTGGGTTGCCAACCCTTCCTCTCCCCAGCATGCCCCCCAAAGGTGGAGGGTTTGTCCCACTCTGGCATTGAAGTCTCCAGGCATGATTAGCCTCTCCACCTTTGGGACTTCAGACAGAGCTTTGTCCAGGTCGGCACAGGAGGCCTCCTGAACACCAGCCTGTGCCTCCAGTGTCCGAGCATCGGCACCAATAGCAGTGACCGTCTGACGGCTGGCAAGTGTCAGGCGTTTGGTCATTAGCTGCTCATTTATGCCCACAGGGATTTTATACACACACACACACACACACACACACACACACACACACACACACACAGGTTCGTATTTCTATCCTTATGGGGACCTTCCATTGACTCCCATTCATATCTAACCCCTAACCCTAACCCTAACCCACACCAAAACAAAGCCTAACCCTAAAGAAATGTTTTTGCACTTTTACTTTTTCCAGTAACAACAACATGGTCAAGAAAACACTGTTTCCCCTCATTGGGACCGGAAAAAGGTCCCCACAAGGCACATCGTGCAGGTTTTCCTATCCTTGTAGGGACATTTGGTCCCCACAAGGATGGAAAAACGAGAACACACACACACACACACACACACACACACACACATCCTTAATTCTGTTTGTGTTCACAGTGAGTCCTGAAGCAGTTGAACTTCTCATCGACCTCCAGAGAAAACTTCGTCAGATAGATTCAGAACCAGTCAGAGGGCGGAGCAGAGGATCTCCACCCACACCGCCGGACCTGATAGAGGTCTTCCAGAGAGCCACGTTCACCTCCCAGTTCCTAAAGATTGAACCAGAACAAAAGAGGAACATGGATCATGCTCAGAGGTTTTCCCAACAACTGGAAGCCTTGAAAAAGAGAACACCCATGGAGGCGTTATCGCACACCGGAGTCCCAGCTGCCGTGTGCATTGTGTTGGCGATCGTCATCGGAGGACTGGCGGGGTTTCATCCAGTTGTTGTCATAGCAGCAACAGCTGTAGTAGGACTAGCAGCAGGATCACTAGGAGGAGTAGTGGCAGCAGTAGCAGTAGCAGTGGTAGGAGCAGCAGAAGCAGAAGTAGGAAGAGTCGTAGTGGCAGGAGTAGGGGTGGTAGGAGGAGCACCAACAGCAGGAGTAGTAGTCGCAGGAGCAGCAGGAGGGGCAGCAGCAGCAGGACCATCAGGAGCAGTAGCAGCAGCAGCAGCAGTAGCAGCAGGAGCAGCAGCAGGAGCAGGAGTATTAGGAGCAGGAGCAGCAGTAGCAGTGTTAGGGGCAGCAGGAGCAGCAACAGGAGCAGGAGCTGTAGCAGGAGCAGCAGCAGGAGTTTTAGGGGCAGCAGTAGGAGTAGTTGGAGCAGCAGCAGGAGAAGCAGCAGCAATAGAACTTGTTGCAGCAATAGCAGCAGGACTACAAGCAATGTCAGGAGCATTAGCAGGATTAGGAAGAGGAGCAGCAGGAGCAGGAGGATAATCTTTGGATCGGGGGAACATGTCATCAGACAGCAGCAGCAGATCTTCATCAGGAACATCAGAACATAAGCAGAGATTTGTGGAGACATGTTGAGGAACTGGTGAAGGCGATCACTGAACCCATGGAGAGCATCTTGGACGAAATGTACACCACATGTTGACATCGGGAGGAGAACCAGACTAAAGTTCTGGAGGAGAACCAGAGTGAACTCTGGTGAAGACGATCCAGGATCCGATCCAGGATCTGATCCAGGTCGTTCCACACAGGAAGAGAGACAGAACTTAACAGACGCCACGATCCGCTCAGCTGATCAGAGCGACAGGGTTCTGGATCACTTCTTCCTGATGAAGAAGGAACTGATGAAGATCAGATGGAGTGAAACTTCTGGGCCACATTGTCATCTGGCTCTGCTAACTGCTAGCTGTTAGCTGTGTTCTAGCTGTACTGTTAGCAGTTTGCCGAAGTTCTCACTACATTGTTAATCTGCTATGTTCTAGCTTTATTGTTAGCTGTTCTGCTATGTTCTAGCTGTAACTGTTCTGCTATGTTTTAGTTCAACCCAGTCTAATGGCAATTCATGCTATGAGTCGGGTAAATTAAACTATTAAATCACGTCCAGGAGCACAATTTGCACAGTTTTTTCGTGTCCCACAACTCTCTTTTAAACTAATACATTTCAGTGAGAGTCGCCTGGTCACGCCGCCCTCACGATTTTTTTTTTCTTTTTTTCCCCCTTGTCCTGTTCGGCAGCTGGGGCGTGCAATATTGTATGATTGTAGCCTTTTACTATCTGAACAGATTTTAATGTTAGCAGCAGGACGAGACTGAGTCTCCTCCTGCTGCTGCCTTTATTTAAAGATGGCATCCGGCATGGCTGAGGACAGGACCGGGACGGAAACGCTCAGAGAGTAATTTCCAGTGTGGGGGGTGCTGTTCAGAGTAATTCGGTGGGTATTTTTGCTGTTTGGGTTTGCTTTTTCTGTTATGTTTTGTCTTGTTTTGAGAAGCAGCAGCATGAACGCTCAGTTAGGTTAGTGTTTTGGGTTTCTTGATTCTTCAGTTGTTTTGTTTTGACAGCACCTTTTGCCCACCTGGTTTGTGCCATTTTTCTTTAAGTACACAAATAAATGTTTTGTTTCTTTATCCATGTTGCAGGCATTTTCCTGGTACACAAAAGAAACAGGCAACTATCTGTGAATTTAAAATAATGGCTTCATTCGATCTCAATGCATTTTTGCGTAATCCTTCTCATGAGTACCTCCTGAGATGCCGAAAAGATGACTTAATGAAAATTGCAGATCATTTTGGTTTTTCTTATTCAAAGCAAATTCTAAAGAAAGACTTAATGGCATTGGTGGTGGACAAACTGGTGGAGCAGCTGGTGATCATGCCGTCAGTATCCTCAGAGCTGCTGGAGCTTCCTTGCGGCACCCTTGATGACAAGGGCGGCCATGATGTGGAAAGTACTCCTTCTGAGGAGGAGCAAGGAAAGCTGAGTGACCTGCCCAAGACCGAGCATGTTCCCTCTATGCCCAGGAGTGAGGAGTCACTGCGGGGAGCGCAGTTGAAACTCCAGCTCGCCCGTCTCAAAATGGAGGCGGAGGAGAAGGCTCAGGAGCGGGAGGCACGGATGCAGCTTGAGATAAAGCGGCTGGAAATTGAGGCTGACACGGCAGTGAGGATCCGTCAGCTGGAGCTGGCGCGATCTGGGCCCACGGCGCCGGGTGGCGGTGACGCCACAGGAGGATCCACTTCCTCTGCTCCCACCTTTGATGTGAGTAAGCATATTGCTTTAGTACCACCGTTTCGAGAATCAGAAGTCGATGCATATTTTTCAGCATTTGAACGCATCACTACTGCGCTGCGCTGGCCAGATGATGTTTGGTCTTTGCTGCCGCAGTGCAAAATTTATGGCAAGGCTTAAGATGCAGTTGCTGCTCTCAAAGTAGAGGACAGTTTAAATTACGAAAAAGTCAAAACTGCCATTCTACTTGCGTATGAATTGGTTCCAGAAGCATACAGGCAAAAATTCAGAAATCATAGAAAAGCCCTAGGCCAGTTTTACGTGGAGTTCAGTTCAGTTCAGTTCAGTTTATTCATTTGTCCCTTGGAGGGCGATTCAGTGTGCAGTAAGTTCACGTTCATACATAACATAAATATACAAGACAACATAAAAGCATAACAAACCTCGGTGCATAATCAGCTCCAGTACAAATAAAAAGATCAGCAAGGTGGATCCATAAAACCAAGCTGTGCGAAACATTCCAGACGGCAAACAAGAAATGACAAACCACTGTCAGCAAATGTGCAGTAGTTGCATAGTAAAGCATGGAGACTGGTGGACATGCTGTTACTTCCTCTTCTTCTCGGCATTTAAAGCGCGGATGGAGAGAGGCACAAAGGAGTTCGCAAGGGAAAAGGGAACCTTGTTTAATAAATGGTGTGACTCTTGTAAAGTTAATGATTATGAGTCTGCGGGAGATGCTATCGGTAGAGGAGTTTAAAAGGTGTCTGCCCAATCGTATTGTGGTGTATTTGAATGAACAAAAGGTTACCTCTCTGTCTGCTGCAGCTCTGTTGGCTGATGAATATGTACTTACGCACAAAACTGTACTCTGTTCTCAACCTGGTGTACCTGTGGTGGAAACCACTGTATCTGCTCAGCCTAAGAAGTCAGTCAAAGCTCCAAAGCAAGACAGAGAATGTTTCTATTGCCACAGACCCGGTCATGTCATCCCCAACTGTCTCACTCTGAAAAGGAAGTCACAGAATCAACAGGACACTTCAAAACCTATAGGGTTAAT
This sequence comes from Salarias fasciatus, assembly GCF_902148845.1. Classification (NCBI taxonomy): domain Eukaryota; kingdom Metazoa; phylum Chordata; class Actinopteri; order Blenniiformes; family Blenniidae; genus Salarias; species Salarias fasciatus. The sequence goes on along the minus strand of NW_021941229.1, from coordinate 27,234,913 downwards.
TAGAAAATCACAGAAAACTCAGAGAATCAGTGACTCACTTGATAAGTGTTTCAAACCCTTCACTTTCAGTGGTTTTGTGTCACTGACAGGAGATTCTGCAGATCTGCGTCCAGTGCGGATCCTTCGTGACACGGCTTGTTCTCAGTCTGTGATCCTGTCCTCAGTTCTGCCGTTCTGTGCCCAGTCCTCATGTGGTTATGATTCCCTGCTCCGTGGTGTGGAAATGGGTTATGCCCTTCGCCCTGTACATCGTGTGCACGTCCAGTCTGATCTTGTAACAGGTGACTTTCCGGTTGCCCTCTGCCCTGAGCTACCCATAGAGGGAGTTGACTTCCTTATGGGGAATGATATTGCTGGAGGGTAAGTGGTTCCTTCCTTGGAGGTGTTGCCCTCACCTCAGCGCAGTGAGGCATCCACGGGTCAAGATAAAACAGGTCGGTACCCTGCATGTGTGGTAACTCGGGCTCAGGCACGTAAGAGAAAATCGAAGGAAAATGTGGTTACTGAAGTGGATCTGGCTGATATATTTATGTCTGTTTCTCCTGAGCATGCTGAGATGGGAACGGGTAACTCCCAGTGCCGCCCTACCTCTGCGCAGACTGAGACGGATGTGCACAAGGGTGACATTTGCCAATTCCCAGTGGACCGTGCTCATCTTTGTGTCATATAGAAGGCTGACCCGACATTGGGAGCATGTTTTTCGAAGGTGGTGAGTGACAGCAATGAAAACAGTGAAAGAGTTTCCTTCCACATTGATGATGGTTTGTTGATGCGCAGGTGGTCCCCCTCTGTAGCCGCCGACAAGAGCTGGAGCCTGGTATCCCAAGTTGTAGTTCCTGCTGTTTGTTGACAACAGGTGTTATCTGTAGCACATGAAAGTAAGTGGTCGGGACATTTGGGCATCACAAAAACGTATCAACGTGTGTTGAAACATTTCTTCTGGCCAGGACTTAAAAAGGACGTCACAAACTTTTGCCGCAGCTGCCATGTGTGCCAAATAGCTGGAAAGCCAAATCAAGTTGTCCCTCCAGCACCATTGCAGCCTATCCCAGTGATCGAGGATCCGTTTGACCGTGTTATCATAGACTGTGTTGGCCCTTTGCCAAGAACGAAGAGTGGTAATCAGTACTTATTGACCATCATGTGTGCTGCCACTCGCTTTCCTGAAGTTGTGCCACTCCGTAAAATCACAGCAGCATCAGTGACAAAAACATTAACAAAGTTCTTTGCTGTTTTTGGGCTTCCACACACAGTTCAAACTGATCAGGGTGCAAACTTTCTATCAAAACTCTTCAAGCAGGTCATGCACACCCTTAACATCCGGCACTGTTTCGAGTGCTTACCACCCAGAATCACAGGGGGCTCTCGAGCGCTGGCATCAGACCCTCAAGTCCATGCTCCGGAAGTATTGCTTGGAAAGACACAAAAATTGGGATGAAGGGGTCCCGCTCGTGTTGTTTGCTGCTCATGAAGCTGTGCAGGAATCTTTGGGGTTCAGTCCAGCTCAACTGGTGTTTGGTCACACCCCGCGAGGTCCAGTTAAGGCATTGCAGGAGAAGTTCCTAGACTTCAAACCGACTCCTAGGAAAAATCTGTTGAAGTACGTTAGTGAGTTCCGTGAACGGCTGCATAGCGCAAACGCTATTGCCAGACAATGCCTTGCGTCGTCACAGTCGGATATGAAGCGAAAGTTTGATCGTGGTGCTGTTCATCGTCAATTTCAGGTTGGAGACGAAGTGCTGGTTTTGCTACCTGTCCTCGGTTTGTCGTTGTCTGCGAAATTTTCTGGTCCATATAAAATATGTGATCGTGTTAGTGACACGGATTATGTGCTATACACTCCAGAAAGACGTCGTAAGATTCATGTATGTCATGTAAACATGCTTAAGGGCTATGTCACTCGTGAAAGCCCTGTTTCAGGCCAAGCGTTGGTCATACAGGCATGCGATGAAAAAGATGAATAAGACCGCCAATCTACAGCTCCTCCAACAGCACGACTAGCAAACTCTGAGATGTTGCGAGTTTTACCATCTACTTTGGCACATCTGGCATCCGAACAGAGAGATGCACTGCTTGCAGTCGTGGCTCGGTTTCCTGAACTATTTAATGATGTTCACTCACAGACTACGGTTCTCTCCCATGACATTGATGTGGGTAAAGCACGTCCCATCAAGCAACATGCATACCGCGTAAACTCTACCAAGCGCACGCTCATGAAACAAGAGGTAGAGTATTTGCTGCAGCACGGTTTTGCACAACCCAGCTCAAGTCCGTGGAGTTCCCCGTGTCTAATAGGAATGAAACCTGATGGGTCTGCTCGTTTCATGACAGATTTTCAGAAAGTAAATGCTGTAACTGTTCCGGATGCTTATCCGTTACAGCGCATTGATGATTGCATCGACAATCTTGGCTCTGCAAAATTTATCACCAAGCTCGACCTATTAAAGGGGTATTGCCAAGTGCCACTGACTGAATGGGCCTCAAAGATTTCTGCGTTCGTGACCCCAGACCATTTCCTCGAGTACCGAGTCATGGCTTTTGGCATGTGCAACGCACCCACAACGTTCCAGCGACTTATTAACATAGTGTTGTCTGGACTAGGGAACTGTTGTGCTTATGTGGATGACCTCGTTCTCTATTCGAACTCGTGGGAGGAGCACATCGAACTACTTGGAAAGGTATTCAGCCGTCTTTCAGGTGCAAATCTCACCTTGAACTTGGCCAAGTGAGAGTTTGGCAAGGCCATCGTCACCTACCTCGGTAAACAGATAGGAAGAGGGCAGGTGCGACCGATCGAAGCCAAAGTAACCGCCATTGTAGACTGCCCCGTGCCAAAGGACAGGAAAGAACTACGTAGTTTCCTTGGCATGGCTGGCTACTACCGTAGTTTCTGTACAAACTTTGCAACTGTGGTTCAACCTTTGACAAATCTGCTTAGCCCGAAGGTTGAGTTTACCTGGACTCCAGAGTGTCAGCAAGCGTTTGAAAGTGTCAAGTCCCTACTAACCACTTCACCTGTGCTTGCTGCGCCTAACTTCAGCAAACCGTTCCAGCTGGAGGTGGATGCCAGTGGAGTGGGTGCTGGTGCTGTGCTGCTCCAGGCGGATGCAGATGGAGTCGACCATCCTGTAGCATATTTTTCTAAGAAGTTTAACTCTTATCAGTTAAACTATTCCACCATCGAAAAGGAAACACTTGCCTTGCTGTTCGCGCTCCAACACTTTGAAGTGTACCTCGGTTCTTGTGGTCTACCCATTGTTGTGTACACCGACCATAACCCTCTGGTTTTCCTGTCACGTATGTACAACCAGAATCAGCGCCTCATGAGGTGGGCTTTGTTGGTGCAGGATTACAAGCTTGAGATCCGCCACAAGAAGGGAAGTGAGAACGTTGTGGCTGATGCCTTGTCCAGGTTGTGGTAACTTTCACCTTCGGTTGCAAAATATGTGTTGTCTGTTCTGTATATGTCGGCATGGATGAACCTGCATTTTAAGGGGGGGGGGGGACTGTTACGACCCCCTTGGTCTGTGTTTCCCCTGCTGCTCTCCTCTCTGCTCTCCAGGTGTGCATCCCTCAGAGCATGCAAAGCAGGGTGTGCCACAGCTCATCCCTGAGTGGACCACCAGAGGTCTCCAGCTCCGCCCCTCGATCCTGCCATTGGTGCCTCACCACACCAATTAGGAGCCAGCAGGGATAAAAGGCCGGGAGCTGCATGCAGACTGGGGCAGACACCTGATAGGAATCACTTGTTAGTGCTGTGTGTGTAGAGAGTTGCTGTGACAGGCTTTGGCTGGTAATTTCCAGTTTGGGGGGTGCTGTTTCAGTGTAAGTCTGTGGGTATTTTGCTGTTTGGGTTTTCTGGTTCTGTAATGTTTTGTCTTATTTTGAGAAGCAGCAGTGTGAGTGCTCAGTTAATTTAGAGTTTTGGGTTTCTTAGTTCTTTAGTTGTTTTGTTTTGACAGCACCTTTTGCCTACCTGGTTTGTGCCATTTTTCTTTAAGTACACAAATAAATGTTTTGTTTCTTTATCCATGTTGCGTCCCTTTTCCCTACGAGCCGGGTCGTAACACAGGTACAGATGGAGCCCAAAAGGCTGTAGAGAAAGTTGGCCCAGGTCACAATTATTCTACTGGCTGTTGTTCGGTGGATGTTAAATCGGTGGCCCAGTTCCCTCTGGGTGCAGCCAGTAGACAGGTATGTAAGGAAGAGGAAGAGCTCATCAATTGGCAGCAGTTTCTGTGGAGGTGAAATGTTTAATTAGTCTTTGTTCAAAGTAACCATGACATCTGTGTGTGAGAGAGTGTACATGTCAGAGTGAGTGAGCTAGCACATGTGTGGTCAGGATGGTGAATACTTACAGTTGGTCTTGTCAAAGGAGTTTCAGTAGTTGTGCTGCTGGCATAAGATTTCCTGGAACTGGTGACCCTCACCATTTTGGTGGTTGCTGCACTGATCAGGTTCCAGAATGCCATCAGGTGCTCGTATGAGGGGAATCTAACATTAGAATAAAAAAGGCAGAGAAAGACAAAAAGAGTTTTAAAACACTACAAATTAAAAACCAAAATCCAGTTCAGCTTATACATATAACATAGACAAGTGATGCAATCACATAGGTCTAGAGTCAAATGTTGATCTTCCGTATATCAAATTATTATGTTTTAGATAACTCACCTGGTGTAAAATCGGATGTCCTCTGGACATGATGCAAACCGCTGTAGTCCAAATGAGCTTTGCAGATGGAGTGTTTGGAGTTGTTGTCTCAACATCTCAATTTCCTCACGCATCTTATCATAATGTTCCCACTCCACACACACAGTGCTACTGGCTCCATAATCATGCTCCAAAAGCATTGGGACCATAGGTTCAGTCTCTTCTTCCAACGGAGCTGGAGACGGCCGAGTCTGCGCTGGTCGAGGGCAGCGCTCCCACACACTGGCCCGTGTCTTTTGTTGAAAATCATTCCATTCAAACAGAGATGGTGCGGCGCTGGCGATCAAAACTCGTCTCCCCTTGGCAGTTATATTAATTTTTGAGGGTTCGAAGTATCGGCTACATACTTTTGTATGTTTGGTTATTGTAAATCCCGTTCTTCGAATCCCTTGCAGCCACTGCGCACGAAGTCCGGTGTCTTTTGGGAAGCGGTGGAAGCTTATTTCGCTGTTGTAGCGACTGGATGCGCTGCATAATGGTACACAGCATTGTTCACTGGAGCCACGTTGTGTTTGCTGGAGTTTAAAAACATCCCTTATGTTGTATTTCTTTCTTTTTGTCTGTTGCGGTTTCATTCTCGCGCCTAATGGCTTGAGTAGGAAGTAAACCGGAAACAAATCTGCCGGTCTCTGGGTCAAACGGAAGTACGTCACGAGACTTGTGCACGGAGTCAATACACACCCATTAGAAACTCCAAAAACCGGCTGGAGCACTCTCCATACTTGAAGGCTCAGAGTTTAAATTTGGTAAAATATATTGAAATGAGGTTTTTACATCTGCGTACAGGACAAAAATGACTACATTTTCAGAAGTTAATTATATCTCAATGTGAAAGAATGGCGAGGTATGGTGGAGTTGTTTGGGGCTGATTTTTCCGTGTTTTATGGGGTGAGTTTCATCCGGAATTAATGAGAATTAATTGCCGTTTTTTGGTCATTTTCTCGGTTGTTTTATTCTTTGCGTCTTGCCATAGGCAGGCACAAAGAATGACACTTTAAACAAAACAAATGGATAATTACAGGTTGATCAGTGTTAATGACAGCATGCCCTGACTTTCCAAAATAAAAGCCTAAAAATCCTTAAAAATGCAAGTCCTTTTATAATCAGAAATGAGTCAAGTTCATGAAAATTGATATTTAGGGAGTAGCAAGGCTCCTGGTGACCTGGGCTTCAGTCAGCAAGGTATGAGGACGGTCTCAGTCGTGGGCGGGTGGGTCGGCTCGGTCCTGACCAATGCTGCTTTCAGCTTTAATCAACACAACATCTTTAAAATTCCTACCATGTGATTTCCTGGATTGTTTTTTCACATTCTGTCTTTCACAAGTGTAGCTCTGATCAAGGTTACAGACCTGTACTGAACTGTGCTGACCTGCAGTGACCTTTACTGACCTTTACTGACCTATACTGACCTGTACACTGCAAAAACTGCACAAATTCAAAATCTTACCAAGTTCAAAAGTCTTGGTTTCAGCCAAAATGTCTCATCTCACTTGATTTAAGGTTCATTTAAGATACAGAGACTCATTTCTTGATTTAATGTTCTTATATCAAGATCTTTTTTAAGTAAAATTCACTTGCTGCATGGACACATAATTTCACTAGTTTTAAGAGTAATTTTCTTTAATTTAGTGTTGATATCTTGTATTTCGGTCATCCTGTTTTGCAGTGTACTCACCTGCAGTGTCTCTGGTTGACCCTCTCTGGTTCCTTCCTGGATCCTCGGCTGTCAGCAGGGTTGTGAAACGATTTGAGGAGATGAGACTTGTTTGTCTTAAAAGTATATTGGGGATTTGTAGGTGGAGTTGAGGCCCCGCCCTCCACCTGCTGGACTGCTTTGACCACTCTGTCTAAATTTGTCTGCAGTGAATTGAAAACGCGGACACCACTCGAGGCGGCTGAGGCCGGTTTGGTCAGGTTGATGTTGCAGGTTTGATTCCCCATCTGTCCACATGTCAGAGTGAGCTTCAACTCTGTTTGAAATCTTTTCCCAGGCTTCTCTGAGAGTTCACACCACCAGCACTCACCTTTTGTGGGTCTAACTGTCTCGTCCTCCACCTCGGCCACTGCATCGGAGCAGTTTTCCTCAGTTTCGGTCGTCCCCCTCCCTTCTCTGCTGTTTGCAGGAGGCCGTGGTCTGTCTGTGGAAGCTGCCGGTGCTGGCTTGGGGTTAATCCACTCGTTGAGTTCAGCTGCATGGAGAGTGGCCTGGTGTGTTTCACCTGCCTCCCCAGTCTATATAATGTGGCCCTGGATCATCACTCTAAGCTGGACTGTAGTATTGAGCTTTGGAACCGACGTCTCCGCGCAATGCATTATGGGACGACGGCGCCATTTTGAAGGGGTAGAGAAATCAAAACAAACTATGACAACACTTGAAAATGCAAAAGAAAAGAGTTGCTACCGCGACCGATTGCGTCCGGATGCACAATTAGGATACCTCGTTCTTACGACATCTTAGGACAGGTCTGACATCGTGTACGCAAGTTTGACTCAGTGTGGATTTACGGTGTAGTGCAGAAAAAACCTGGCGGAGCGTGAAAAGCACATCTCAAACACGCCGTAAAGCAGAAGCAGCACATAATCAGTGCAGATTAAAAAGTGAAAGAATAAAAAATAAAATAATGCCCTTACAGAACATCTAATAATATCCCCTCTTGTGGTATTAATGAAGGATTTTTAACTTTCAGTAACTTCGCTGAGTCCATTCTGCCACGGAGAGGAGCTGTTTTAACAGAGCGCAAAGACGCACACGCTGCTGCGGAGCAGCTTCAGACCCACTGCTGTTTAGCCCCGAAAAGATGGGACTTTATTTTGGCAGTTTTAAACAATATTGCACTGGGTGATAGAGTTACTTTTGATGCGCCTGCGCCACGAGAGGAGCCGACGTGGAAACCAGCAGAGCCTCGACTGGCTGGACCGAGGAGACAGGACCTGAAGAACCGCTATGAAATGTAAATAAACTCTAAAGTGTAGCAAATTATTAATTTACTCAGTGGTGTGAAGCCAGCAGCCCAGAAAATAACATATCAGCTAAAGGGAGATAAAATACAGACAGAGGACGTTTAGTCAAACATTTTATTAAGACTTCTATTCTTTAATTTAAGCTGCACCGACAGCAGGTGGCACGCGCCGCCCTCGGTGGCCTGAGTCCCGGGTCCACTCGGTCCTGTGTCCTGTTCGGTCCGGGGTCCTGCTCGGCACCGGTCCGGTGCTGGGTGTGTCTCGGTGGGACCGTCCCGCTGTGGGGAGCAGACCTGGCCACGGTGCCGCTGTCTGGCTCTGAGACATAATTAAACGAAACAATAAAACTCTGAGCTGTGTAACGTGAGTCAGCGTCATTATTTGTAACATCAGGGTTAAATTAACGGATCTATAATCTGTTCAGACCTCAGCCGGGTCCGTTCGTCCAGATGACGCTGTTCATCGCTGCTGCAAGCTTCCTCCAGACAGCGTTTCCCTTTTCTCCTTTAATTCCCGTTTTAATTCTTCCAAAGAGCTCCTCCTGATTTACTTCCACCTGAAAGGTGATGCTATGACTGTGGAAAAACTCACTAAAATGTCAGTCCGACTGCCAGGATGGGGGGTGGCAGCAGGAGGGCTTTGTTTAGAATAATTAATTAGCCATGTGCTAGTCTTAGCGTAGCTTGTTTAACTGACAGAGTAATTTATGACAGAGTAACTTATTCATTACCAATATCAAGAACTTACCAGAATGAAAATGTGTGGAACATATCAAGAGATATCTTGGGATGACATCGAACTTTATGTCCACACGTCTAACAGCAGCAATCCAGGCAAGCTGCTGCCTTTTAGTAACATAATACGGTGCTTCCAAGCGGGAAATCCAAAAAAAGACAGCCCATTATCTATTTTTTGCCCTTCCGGTCAGGCCAGTGAGCCTTACAACCAGCAACACAGCAGTTTCGAACCATTTTTGTCATTACTTTTCCAACTTCTAATGGGTTTGCACTGCAGCGCGTTTGTAGTACCCCTTCAAAATGGCGGATAAACATTAAAAATGGCTCCGCCCCTTTTTTGTGACATCACGCTCCAAAGCTCAATACACTCCGTCAGTTCACTCAGTTATTCTGACTTTAGCCACACATTCTGAAAGCCTTGAATTCACCTCAGTTCACCTCCGTGTAGTCCTCATCCGTCGTCAAGATGCCTGCTACCTTCAAGTCTCGGTGAAGTCTCCAGGGACCTTCTGTCACTATGCAATTTTCTTTTGTACATAAACCTTTATTTTTGTGTATAATTTATGTTCACATTTTTGGATGAAAAATAAATATGCTACTTAGACAGTACTTTTAGTATTTTTTTTTTAAAAACAAAAGTGTGAGTCTTGATATGCAATCTTTTAGGAGGTTAAATATGTTGATGTGCACTGACTGCTTTTTAGTCTACAACTAGACTAAAATGTCAACCACGTTTTGTTGGTCAAAATTAGTCTAGTTTTGGTGTCCACAGATTAAGAAAAAGTAAAATGTTGAACTTTGAGTGACACGTTTTTCAAAGCTTTTTCCTGTCATGAAAACAAGGGAAAAATTGTTGTGATTGTGTCGACTCAAAGTGAAAAGACAAACTCAGTCTTTTGTAGAAAAAATTAAGAGACAAAAATATACATTTATTTTTATTTGATGTGTGTGTGCTGAGGTAGCAGAACGACTGGAGCTAAAGTTTATAAAGTACAAACTTCACTGAATAAAACTAGACTAAAATAGTTGGAATATAAACTGACTAAGAGTAAAATGCTCACACGTTTAGTCGACTAAAAGTAGACTAAAATAGTTATAATTTGTAGTGACTAAAAAAGGACTAAAATGTTTGCACTTTTATTTGACTAAAAGGGGACTTAACAAAAACCAGATGAATGTGACTAAAACAAGACTAAAAATAAAAAAAAGAAGCTTGAAAAAGACGAAGACTAAAACAAAAATTGAAAATTGCTGACAAAATTAACACGATGGTCCAGTGAGTGTTACCAACCTGCATAGCGCCTAAGAGCGTGTTCACGTACCCGTGAATCCCCATCTTAGCATGATTTTAATTGTGTTCTTGTCTCTCCTCTTGGCAGGTGCTGGTGGATCCGGAGTGGCAGTGGTCCCCTGGTGCTGGTCTCTTCTTCACTTTTCTTTGCCGTGTCCCGGGTGCTGTGTGATTTTGGCTCCTCCCCCTTTGTGACCGCCGTCGTGGTCAGCCCCAGCCCTGTCCGGGCAGGCCTCAAGCCCGTTTATTCCAGAGTTAGTCTGATCATTTTAACTTTCGTGGTTTAATAAAATTTGTTTTAGTTTGAAATCACGTCCTCTGGTCCGGTCTTTATCATTGAGAGATAGGGAGTCGTTCACATGGTGGGGCAGGCCGCCGACAGGGGGGACAAACGCCTGGTTCACGGGACGCGCCGCCTCCGACGCGAAAGTGGGAAGCGCTGCACACCGACTGTCAGATCGGCGCCCCTGTTAACCTCTCTGACGGTTCATACAGGACACGCGGGGGACCGCGGCGTACGTAGCGGCTCGCACCGTGGACCGCGGCATTCCGCTCCGCTCTATTTTCTCCGCGCGCCGCTCGCCGTGCACCGCCAGCTGTAAAGCTGGACAGAGCAGATCGCACCACACAGGAAGTCTGGAACGGAAAATACGAGAGAATCTGGTCAATTTTCAAATTAAAATGAAGTAAAATAACATAAATTATGTTTCTTTTTGGTTTTCCTTTTCAGATAAACACACACACACACACACACACACACACACACACACACACACACACACACACAGGGAGAGAGGGCGACAGAGAGAGGCGCCGCACGCTGCAGCGCTCCGCTTCGATCACCCCCCGACCACACTGTGTGATTATATCTGGTGTTCTTACGGCTGTTGGTGACTGATCTGAGCTGGGGGAGCTCTGCCTCTCTGAGGGCCACATTCTAGCTGGATCTGTTCTGGAGGGAGGCTGTTGATGCTCTCAAAATTATTTTTAAACAAGAAATTCCACCGACCCCTGCAGTTGCACTACTGTTATGCCTGCAAGTGTAACGAAACAAGATGAAAATATTTATTGAATACATTATTAACCGCTGCATTAAAATGCATAACCATCAGATGGCTCAAACCTGAACCTCCATCTTACAATACATGGATTCAGAAAGTTTGGGATAGATATCAAATGGAGCAGACACCATTGTGATAAAGGATGTGACCCCACCCCATCAAGCAGGAACCGGAGACAGACGCTTTAACTTTGTATTGTCCTTTGGTCCAGTCTTTCAGTTTCACTTTGACTTTCAAGTCAAAGTGAAAGTGAAATGGCAGAGCTGCAGTGTTCATAAAGCCGGGGAGAGATCCCGGCTTCCAGCACTGCAGCATCATGTCCTCCTCCTCCTCCTCCTCCTCCTCCTCCTCCAGCCTGGACCCCAGCGCCCAGGCTCCAGTCCTGGTCCTCCACACCGGGGGAACCATCGGCATGAAGAAGGACGATAAAGGAGGTAGAGAACCTCACTGTTCTAGTACTGTTTAGGGGGGGGGGGGGGGGGGGGGGGGGGGGGCAGTGTGTGTGTGTGTGTGTGTGTGTGTGTTGATCTGAAAAGGAAAACCGGAAAGCAACATAATGACCTCCACCAGGAGGTTATGGAATCATGTTGGTTTGTTGGTTGGTTTGTTAGCAAGATCCTGGAAAAAGTAATGGACGGATTGCAATGAAACTTAGTGGAAAGGAGGGTCTTGGGCTAACTTAGAATTGATTAAATTTTGGTGATGATCCGGATCACCGTCTGGATCCAGGAATTTTTTAAAGATTCTTTATCATTGAGAGATAGGGAGTCGTTCACATGGTGGGGCAGGCCGCCGACAGGGGGGACAAACGCCTGGTTCACGGGACGCGTCGCCTCCGACGCGGAAGTGGGAAGCGCCGCGCACCGACTGTCAGATCGGCGCAACTGTTAACCGATCTGACAGTTCATACAGGAGGCGCGGGGGACCGCGGCGTCCGTAGTGACTCACGCCGTGGACACCGTGTGTGTGTGTGTGTGTGTGTGTGTGTGTGTGTGTGTGTGTGTGTGTGTGTGTGTGTGTGTGTGTGTGTGTGTGTGTGTTTGATTGGGTGCGTACGTGCATGTGTCTGTTTGTGTGTGTGTCCATCTCTCTTGTGATTAGACCCAAGTGACCGATGGACCAGCAACACCGTAACTAATCATCATTTCATTTATGTTATTTTGAAAATTGACCGGATTCTCTTGCCTTTTCTGTTTCCGACTTCCTGTCTGGTCCGATCTGCTTGATCCAGCTTGACAACTGGCGCTCTCGCCGCTCGCAGCTCGCGTGAAAAATAGAACGAAGCGGAGCGGGCGCGCTGCAGAGCGCGAGCGGCGCCCCCCTGCGCGCTGTGTGCGGCCGGTCAGATAGGTTAACATGGGAGGCGCTTCCGCGTCCAGTGCGTTCGGGCCGTACGTAAGTCATTTTTTTCCAAAAATGATTTTTTGGCCTAAATCATCTCCTCACGATGCTGGCCACCTCTGGTAATATTGCCTACATCCTCAGTTAAACAGATCATGCGATCCTGCCAGGCACGGTGAGCTATGCCTAGGCCAGAGGAAACTCTGATGGAGGCTCGCAGCGGTCCTCACTTGCAAATCGGTCATCTGACCGGGGCATAGGGGCAAAAGACTCATCGAACCATCTGGTATGGTTCCATCCGAAGCGTCCCTCGGGAATCTCAGACTCATGGTTTTATCTGGTAAAGTGAAAGGATTGACATATTCATAGCTCTAGTTAGTTTGTTAGTTAGAGTTTATACCTGACAGGGAAGAAGGTTTAAAATTGCCGAAGTCACAAAGGCATGTACAAAATGTGCCAAAGTCATTTAATTCTCTCATGTTGCTTGTTTGACTGACCTTGTTGTTTGTATGTCAATATGCATCTGTTGGAACAGCTGTTTTGATTAACATTGTTAGTAAATATATATTCAACCAATGGAATAGTTTTTTGTGTTTCCTGAAAAATCTTAAAAAAATGACTGAGGCGATTATTTTAAGAAGGCGTCGATATGCAGATATATGTTTGGTAAGTGCACGCGTTTCTAGATATATATGTCTATAGATCTGTGCCTGTAGCTCTATGTCTAGGTGAAGCCGGAGCTAGGAAGCCGCATTGTTGTTGTGACTGCCGATTGCAAAACAAAGACACCGCCACGCCCCCTAGCGGCTTGGCGGTGAAATTGCAGAGGAGGGCGTTCCCTTGACGCAGAAGCAGGATGTGCTCAGTGGTGGTGTAGGAACGACGTCGCTGTGACGGGGAAGCGTACTGAGGCCTTTATTCGCCCTCCTGTAGCCTAAAAGAGCCAGGAGACAGGGCTGTCCTCTTCCACCGCTGCTGCTCAGCGTCTCACTGGAACCACCGGCCGTCTTCACCAGATGTATTAAAGACTTTGCTTTGGGGCTCCTGGGTGACGGGGGTGCTGCGGCATCCCCGGACCCCCCTCTCCCCCCGCTCTCATGCACACACACGTAGGGCTTTGGGAGGCGGGCTTATCAAGTTGGGTGTGGTGGAGGGGGCCATCTAAGTGGCCCCAATCACTGCACGCTTCAGTGGCTCGCCTCTCAGTCTTAATTGCACTTAGTCATCTAACACAACCAAATACATACAAACACACACGTCGGGGGGTCTTGGCGCGCTGTGTCGGGGTGGGGCTGTTCAGGTAGATGGGACTGCTCGGTGGTGGGGGGGCTGTTCAGGTGGATGAGACTGCTCGTTTGGCCTCACTCGCGGCACGGTGTGGTTACTGACCCTCAAATTTTAATCGCAAACAACATATACTCCATCAACACTCACGAGACGGAGGGGGGGAGGGAGGGCAATGGGATCTTCTGCGCCCCCGTTTCCGGATTCCTTCTGGTGGGGGGTAGGGCGGGGGGGGGCTGTTGTTTTCCCCACAGGCCGGGGGTTTGGAGCGGCTGTGGTTTGGGGGGCTGCTGGCTCTGGGGGGTGCATACCTGTCTGCGGCGGTGGGGTGGGGAGGTGGGGGCGGCAGTTGTGGGTGGTGGGGGGTCCTGGATGTGGGGTTCGGTGTTCCCTTGCCTTCCGGGGGTGTCTCCCACAGGATGTGACAGTTGGATGACGCAGGAATGTGAGTGTGTTTGGGGTAGGATGGAGTGTGTGTGTGTGTGTGTGTGTGTGTGTGTGTGTGTGTGTGTGCTTGTTAGCGTGTGCGTGAGAGTGTGTGAGTGTGTTGGAATGTGAGTGTGTGTGTGTGCGTTTGGTTTAGGGATGAGTGGTTGTGTGTGTGCGTGTGTGCATGTGTGTGTGTCAGTATGAGTGTTGGGTTGGGGTGGGGGGGAGTGAGGCGGGAGAGGACAGGGGGTGGGAGGGGTGGGCCGGGCGGTGGACGGGGGGGGGGTGGGTTCCCGGGTGGGGGTCGTGGGGTGGGGGTGGGGGGGGTGATGCCCTGGATCTCGGGGTGCGTGGCCGGAGCACTGGGGGGTGTACTGGCCTGGGGTGGGTAGCCGCCCGTGTGGGCCGGTTCTCCCGGGGGGGTCATGGCCCTCCGCCTGTGTGGGGGGTTGGCTCCTGGGCTCTTGGGCCTTGGGCTCTCGGCCCTGCCCGCCCCGGGCGTCCGGCGCCCGGGGTGGACCGGCTCCTGCCGGTCGTGGCTCCGCGGGGCCCGGGCCCCGGGCCCCGGGACTGCCGGGGTCCCCGGCCAGGGCTTTCCTCTGCCCCGTTTCTGGACCGGAGCGGGGGCGTCTGCCTGGGGGGGCGGCTTGGATCCGGGCTCTGTGATGTCCGCCGGCTGTCTGGGCTCTGAGGGCCTCTCTGGCCTGCTTCTGGCCTTCTCAGAGGTCAGAGGTCATATATGCATGCTCACTATCACCATCACTGTCACCATCATATTCACATGATCACTCTGATCTTTAATCACTCTTCACATACTGGGTTACCTTGTCTTCTTGTGGTGGTTAGACTAATGGTGATCTGTAGCAGACCTCTCTTGATGCACACCCCGAGTTTACTGCTAGTTACTACTAGTTACTACTAGTTACTACTAGTTATATTCAAAAAAAAAAAACAAAAAAAAGGGTTTGTGGTGTCCTTGCATTTCCCTCCTCCCCTACACCTCCTTTTATTTTTGTGGCCTGGTCTGTTCACTAATATGGTTTGGAAAAAAAGGGGGAAAAAAAAAAAAAAAAAAGTAAGTATGGTTCTGTAATTTTCTGTGTTGGTTGTCGGCTCTGTTTTGGTGTTGTCTAGATTGGGGGTTTGGGATTGTTCTAGGTTGCGTGTGGTGCGTCGACAACACTGTTTTGTATTGTGACTTTGTACATAGGTTGTGCCCCCCCCCCCTTCCGTTCTCCCTCTCTTTATCTTTCTCTCTTTCTGTCCCTGCTCTCTGAGCGTCTCCGTCCCGGTCCTGTCCGGCAGCCATGCCGGATGCCACCTTTAAATAAAGGCAGCAGCAGGAGGAGACTCAGTCTCGTCCTGCTGCTAATATTAAAATCTGTTCGGATAGTAAAAGGCTACAATCAGACAATATTGCATGCCCCAGCTGCCGAACAGGACAAGGGGGGAAAAAAAAAAAAAAAAAAAAAAAAAAAAAAGTCATTGACGAGAAGTAAGCTGTCCTGTTTCTGTTTCATATTTTCCATTGTTGATTGTAATTATGTTCCTTACGAGTTGATTAGCATCAAAGCTGTCCAGTGGTTGAGTATGGCGTCTCTTCCTCAGTTATCCCAGCTGATTATCTCCCTTTAAGTGTTTGTGTGGGTCCATATTTTCCATATTTTGTATATTCTAAGTAGTTTAATGTTTTCCGTTGGGAGTCGCGGCCATAACGAGCATCTGTGGGCGGATATCAGCGGCGTGCGCGCCACCCCATGTTATGTTCCTTCTTTGGCCACAGGGTGGCACCATTACCACATTTATGTTATTTGAGCCATTTGGTTTAGGGAGAATACCGGAATAGTGAGTCTGTCAGGTGTTTAAAAGCATCTGGTTATGTTAACATTTACTATTCTGATTTGGTGCTTGTTGTGTGTATTATTATGTGAATACATGCTCATGGGAGCAGATTTATGAGGATTTATGTTCTTATATGTTTATTTTGTTACAAATTGAGTCTGTTACATTCATTTGGATTTATGTTTATTTCAGACTGTTACAACACTGCCTGTGAACCGCAATAAATGGACTGACCCTCACAGTCCAACAAAGGAACATCGGCCTCATTCCTGTATCCTGACCGATACACCATCTTGTTTATTGCATAATCCTGAACGAACTGGTTTGCCTAGTCCTCACCTCAACATTGGTCCTTCGAGCCGGATGCAGTATTCAAGATGGAGCCAGACCCTCACTGTGATGTGAGGCCTAGACGACAAATTCACCGCCCTGTCAGGTTTGAAGACTATGAGATGAGTTTTGGCAGATATCCTGAGAGAGACCCACCACAGTGGAACCTATCACCTGCTGTCTCAGAGAGAAGCATCAACCTGCCTCATGGAAACCCGGTCCGGATGACCTCCTTCCATGCACCTAGACCACTCTCCACAACCTTGGATGGGAATGCTGCTCGTAGTGAAACTCCTCAGCCATCCCCAAGCCACCACCTCAGTTGAGATACAGGATGGGTTCCACCTCCAGAACTCACTCGTATGTTTTCAGACTCCCATTCCCACGTAGGATTCAGAGCCCTCCAAGAGGAGAACGCCCGGCTGCTCCAGTCACAACGAGACCTTCATGAAGGCATACAGGAGCTTAACAGGGCACGACGAGAAGTCAAAGCACTAATGGAGGAGGTCCACTCCCTGAGAACAGGTATGAGCCAGTCGGCTACCTCCCAACACTTCAACCATCACCCTCCCCCAGTCAGCATGGCGGGAACTAGTGCAGGTGCCGCTGCTGCAACACCAAATCCAGGAGATGATGAAGAGTGGCCTGACCCTCCACCATGGCCGGGACCAGATGAGGAGCTACATGAAAGCCTGAGTAACCTTACAGTAGGTGGACAGCAGTTCATCCAAAGCCAGCAATACCACCCTGTTCCTGATGCTGCATACCCAACCACCAAACCTCACTTTACAGCTCCACCTCAAACTCAGGCTTACTACCCTAATCAACCGGCCCAGCCCCCTTCGCGCCCTCCTCCCACCTACACCAGCCCAACATATGTGGCTCCTGTGCAAACCCACTCTGCCCTGCCTTCCCCCAGCGCGGTCCCTCAGATGCAGGCCCCTAGGCACATGGTGACTCCTCCCCCTCCTAGTGAACCCGTATATAGGGGTCCTCAGCCCACCATTCCTAAATTTATTCACCCTGATCCCTCAGAATTTGCCAGGCTACGTATAGCACTCGAGAACCTACTCCCACCTACTGCCACCGAACTCTTCAAGTACCACATACTTGTTGATCACCTGAGACTGGATGAGGCCAGACTTATTGCTGATGCTTACCTGAACTCACCGACCCCTTACACCGACACCATGATGCCTCTCCACGACAAGTTCGGGCAACCTCACCAGTTCGCCCTGAAGAAAATAGCAGGTGTCTTAGATGGCCCAGAAATAAAGCGCGGCGATGCAGCAGCATTCCAAAGATTCGCCCTTCAGATACAATCGCTGGTGGGTCTGCTGCAAACCCTGGGGCCCGAGGGCCAAGTCGAACTGAACTGTGGCTCCCATGTGGCTCGATTGCTGAGCAAACTCCCCCCAGAGCAGAGAGCCAACTTCCGCCGTGATAAGTTCAAACAAACTGGGGCCACCTACACGCTCAACGATTTCTCTGATTGGCTTCGCTACAAGTCATGGTGTCAGGGCTTTGACAGTCAGCAGGTTGAGAAGGATGGAAGGGAGAGGCAGTATGCAAAGACCGAAAGTTATCCTGGTCGACGAACAGTGACTGTCCTGCATGGTGCCAAGGAAACCTCAGAACCTGCACACCCACCATACAAAGGAGATCCTGCTAAGAAGAAAGGCGGAAGCAAAACCTACTGTGCCTATTGTGAGAGCACCGAGCATCACTTCAGTCAGTGCGCTGAGGTGACCAAACTTTCCAAAGAGCAACTAAAGGAATGGCTTAAAGTCAACAAAAGGTGCTGGCGTTGCGCCAGATCCCATCAGGCTGCTCAGTGCACATTAAAGAAACCCTGCAACCTCTGTCAGGGAAAACACCTCAGAGCCCTTCATGAGATAAATGCACGACCTGGAAGCAGCGCCATCAATGTGGCAGCCCAAGAAGAGAGTTGCTTAACAAGCTCCGCCTCTGACACCCTCTACTTGGATCAACCTGGAACAGGGAACCGTGTTATGTTAAAGGTTGTTCCAGTTCTTGTGCACTATGAGAATCGGACCCTGAACACCTTTGCGGTTTTGGATGATGGATCCGAGAGAACCATGCTCCTCTCCGCAGCAGCAAAGTCCCTCAGCATGAAAGGCGTTCCTGAAAACCTGCCTCTTCGTACCGTCCGTCAAGATATCCAGGTACTTAATGGACACACTGTGTCTTTCAGCATCTCCTCAACGACGAAACCTCAGATGGTCCACAAGATCAATGGAGCCTTCACAGCTGGTCGTCTCAACTTAGCCCATCACACCTATCCTGTTGAACAACTTCGAAGGAAGTTCAAGCACCTGTGTGGCATCCCCATCCAGCTTGAAAGGAAGCCCAGCCATTGCTTCTCATCGGTTCTGACCAACCCCATCTGATCACCCCCATAGAGCCAGTGAGATTAGGTGCACCTGGTAGCCCAGCCGCCATCCACACCAAGCTTGGGTGGACTCTGCAAGGCCCTAGTCAGTTCATGGGGCGACTAACCCACACACCTCTATGCCCGTTTACCTCATCCCCACCGCAGCTGGATGAGTTGTATAAGCATGTCGAAAGACTCTGGCAAGTGGAGATGATACCCCACAGATCTGAAAAGGAGGTGACCAGATCGAAGCAGGACAAGCAGGCTGTCGCACTCCTCGAAGCCAAGACGGTCCGCACAATGGTTGATAGAGTCCTCAGATACGCCACGCCACTGCACAGAGTACTGCTTTATGCAGACGACACACTCATTCTGCTGAAAGATCCAAATCACTCAACGCCTCACAATACCACGCTATGCTAATGTATCCGGATACAGGATGAACTGAACAAAGCCCCAACAAGGCCAGTACCTGGGATTAGATAGGGGGATAAGATATCAGGTGGACTCCAAATGGACTGAAATATTTAGGAATTAAAATATGCAGGAGGTGGAAGAAATGCCACATTTAACCTTTCATCCAGTTTTACAACAGATGGAAATTAATTTGGACAAATGGAATAAAATAAGGCTGACCTTGTGGGGAAGAGTAACTGTAATCAGAATACTGGTCTCACCTCAGTTCAACTGTCCCCTGATGATGCTGCCAGTTACAGCGTCCCCCGACATTTTTAATCAATATTACGCACTGATCAAGGAGCTTCTCTGGGAAGAGAAAAGGTAAAGCTGTGTTTACCCAGGACCAGGGAGGACTGGCCTCACCTCGTACGGTACCTTACCTGACCCACCAGGGACCAGGGAGGACTGGTCTTACCTGGTACCTTACCTGATCCACCAGGGACCAGAGAGGACTGGCCTTACCTAGTACTGTATCTTACCTGACCCACCAGGGAACAGGGAGGGCTGGCCTGACCCGACCCAAGACTGCACTACATCTCCTTTGACATGGAAGAACTTTCCGTACATTGGACTGGACAATATAACTTAGACTGGGCCGTTATAGAAGAATCTCTATCCTTCCCTTTTCCACCCATAGAACTCCTCTCTCAAACTCCAGGTGAAACCCATGACCTCTGACCCTGTCATGTGACATTCAAAGGAAGTTTGGATGAAGATACACAACATACTTAAAGGTGCATTAAGGAGTTTTTCAACCTTAAAAATACTTATTTTGCACCATAAATATGTTCCACATTTTTAATGATGTGTACAATGTGCCCTGACATATTCATTACAAGTACCGGAGGACCCAAACTGAAATCATTAAAGAGAAATACTGAAATATAAAAATGTGTCAACAAATACATTTATGTGCTAATAAATCATACAATTTTTTTTTCAACAAGAAAATCTATAAAATGTGACTGAAAATGTATTTATTTTGTCATTTTCATTTCAGTATATTTATTTACTTATTTGGTGTTTTTGAAATTTATTTCCTCATTAATTCTGATGCCTGTATTTATTTCCACTTTATTTATTTATGTGTTGCTGAGTTGATATGTAAATGAGGGGGCGGTGCTTCGGGGCGTGTCTTGGGTGTCAGCTCCTCACCAATCGGCCAATCAACTTTAACATGTTCTCCACCCACAGATCCACTCTGCACGTCTGCTTCTCCTCCGAGAATCCTCCTGCTTCACCAGCCTCCTCCTCCACCTCCTCCACCTCCTCCCTCCTCCGTCGCCTCCTCCAGCCTCCACCTCCTGCGTCACCAGCCTCCTCCTCCACTCCACTCTCCACCATCACCATCTCTGACAGCTCCTCCATCACCTCCTCCAGCATCCTTCTCCTCCAGTCCTCCCACCTCCACTTCCTCCACCGTCAGCTCCTCCGTTACCTGCTCCAGTAGCCTCCACCTCCACCTCCTCCCTCCTCCATCACGTCCTCCTCAGGACAGCTCGTCCTCTGCTACGCCTCCTCTGTTCCACACTGCTAGCTGTTAGCCTGCTGTAGTGGTCCATGGTGCTAACAGCTAGCACACTGCTAGCAGCTCCACAGAGCCACCAGACCAGGAACCGGTCCAGAAAAGCTCTCAGTCACCAGACCTCAGTCTCTCTGTGAGGAGTGTGTGTCTCGGTGTGTTGAAGACGATGAGCTGTGTTTGGTTCCTCTGGGCCTCGGCTCCAGGACCTGAACCGTCAGTCAAACGTCCCGCTGGGCTTCAGCAGAGGACTGAAGCTGATGGTTCCTCCATGGTTCTCTTCTAGAACTCCTCCAGACTCAGTCCCCCCTGTGTCCTGTCCCTCAGGTCTCGTCCCCGTCCCCGGCCTGCTCCTGAAGTTCCTGCGTTCGCTTCCCATCCTGCACGACCAGGACTATGCTGAGAAGCACCGCCTGCGTGAGCGCTACGGGGATCAAACCCTGGTTCTGCCGTGAGTCCACTGAGCCTCTGCTCCGCTGACGAAGCTCCTGCCGCTGCTCTGCTTCATGTTCCACTGAAACTTCGTCTTTGTTCTCGACCTGGAACCGTCTCTCAGATGTGAAGAATGCTTGGTGGGCGATCACGTGATCCAGCATGTTGTTGTTGGTCATGTTGTGTTTTTAGCTGTGGAGCTGATTGATAGAGCAGACAGTGGACTGTGGTCCGACTGGGGACTCCATGGTTCTACTGGGGACTCCGTGGTTCTACTGGGGACTCCGTGGTTCTACTGGGGACTCCGTGGTTCTACTGGGGACTCCGTGGTTCTACTGGGGACTCCGTGGTTCTACTGGGGGACACAGACACAGTAACAGGGTGTAGTTTTCCCGTTGGTCCACTAGTTGGTGCTGTTTGAAAATAAAACTCCACATCAAGACAGTCAGCTTTCAGCTTCCTGCTCTTCTGACAATCAGCTTCATCCGGCGGAGTTTCAGGAACATGAAGCATCAGATCATCGTCCTGTCTCTGTTCTCGCTTTCTGTCCTCCTGCTGTGAATGTCCCACATGCAAAGACAGAGACATGTCCCTTCACGTCTCTTCTTCTCCTTCATTCAGTGAGAGTGCTGAGAGGAAGAGGGTGGTCTACACCATCGATGAGTACAACCCTCTGCTGGACTCCTCCAACATGACCCCCGAGGACTGGGTCAAGATCGGGACCGACATCGAGGTGCTTCATCCTTTCCCTGAGATCCATGTGTTGAGAGAAGGAACCGCTCCGGAAATATGACGTTCTCTGACACGTTCCAGTGTTTGAGGCTCTAAAGGTTCCTGGAGAAAAGTTTCATAACTTGGGGGAAATTCACAGTAACTAGAAAACAGCTCAACAGCGCCACCTGCATCACGAATCACATCCAGCTACCAAACCCAGAACACACGAGTACCATCACAGGACGGACATGAAGGTCTGGTAGAGCCAGAACCAGAACTCAGCAGGAAGTCCGTCTTTTGAATGACGTATTCTCCAGCGATGGTTTGTTTCTGTTCTTTGGTTTTCTGGTGAAACAAGCTTCAAATCATGAATTTTGGTTTTTTGATTCCAACTTTCAAACCAGAAACGGGAGACGAGCCGCTCCTGGTTTTCGTCTCCGGACATCAAACCAGAAAACTGAGTCGTCTTGTTTGTGGTTTCTGGATTTCCCCAATCAGAAGGGAACTGGAACAGCCGGAAGGTCCCGGAACCTGAAACCATCCACTGCATGTCCTCGTCCTTTTCTCTGTCCTCCAGAAAAACTACGAGACGTACGCAGGATTCGTGGTCCTTCACGGTACCGACACCATGGCCTACACGGCGTCCGCCCTGTCCTTCCTGTGTGAACACCTGCGGAAACCGGTGGTGGTCACCGGCGCCCAGGTGAGCCGCCGTCTCGCCGCTCCGTCCTTGTCGGGTCTTGACG
This sequence comes from Salarias fasciatus, assembly GCF_902148845.1. Lineage (NCBI taxonomy): Eukaryota > Metazoa > Chordata > Actinopteri > Blenniiformes > Blenniidae > Salarias > Salarias fasciatus. Next base: position 27,212,659 of record NW_021941229.1, on the reverse strand, counting down.
GAGCTGAAGACGTCTTTCTGTCTTCAGGTGCCGATCTACGAGTTGAGGAACGACGGCAGAGACAACCTGCTGGGGGCGCTGCTGCTCGCCGGACAGTTTGATATTCCTGAGGTGAGACGAGGACGTCACCACGCTGATTCTCCAGGCCGCTCTCACACCAGGACAGTCCGGGACTCGGTTCAGGTTTTGGTTTTCTGAGATCAGACCAAACTCCTGGACTACGTCACGCCGTTACACCAGCTGAGCACCTGGAGGCGCTGTGGCCGAAACCAGCACTGAGCAGAGAGGAAGTAAAGCCCGATGAGGAAGAAACCGGCTCATTGACCGGTCTAGACCGGAAGTGGAAGTCCCCCTAGTGGCCGGCTAGCAGCTAGGAGCTAGTGGCGAGCAGCTAGGAGCTAGTGGCGAGCAGCTAGGAGCTAGTGGCTAGCAGCTAGGAGCTAGTGGCGAGCAGCTAGGAGCTAGTGGCGAGCAGCTAGGAGCTAGTGGCTAGCAGCTAGGAGCTAGTGGCTAGCAGCTAGAAGCTAGTGGCTAGCAGCTAGCTAAGACATGCTGAGCATCAATCAATGAGCCGCTGCTCTTCCTCCAAACTCTTCATTTTAACTATCTTTGTGTTTCACGGAACTACTCTGGTGGGCGGGGCTAGCTCATCACTACTTCCTGGTTCCTGGAGTTGGTCCCCACTTCCTGGTTCCAGAGCCAATCACATAAGAACTCCCAAAGTTGCCAGATTCTGTGTGTTCCATGTCTGCTCCATTGGTGCGATGCCCCTCGCCTGTCTAAACTCACTAAACTGTGGGGCGTCTCTCTCGGGGGGTATTTGGTGATGAAATTTTACTTATTGCACCGTTAAGGAACATGTCCTCTGAGCCGTCACTTCACCATCCTGAGGAACGTTTCCAGGACAGGAAGAACCTTGTGGACTTTCTTTCTGGTCCAGTCTGAAGATGTTCTCTCTGCCTGGTTCTCAGGTCTCCCTGTATTTCTACAACAAGCTCTACCGAGGGAACTGCTCCACCAAGGTGGATGCTGAGAGCTTCGATGCCTTCTGCTCCCCGAACCTGGTTCCTCTGGCCTCCACTGAGGCCCACATCAAAGGTCGGTTGCAGAGCTCCTGTCTGCTGACCAGAAACTCTGAGCTGTCTTCTAGCCTGTCCTCTCCGTCTCTCCTCCAGTCAACACGGACATCCTGTGGAAGGACAAATCCACGGACAAGTTCCAGGTCAGCAGACACCTGAGCCGGAACATCGGCCTGCTCCGACTGTTCCCGGGAATCACTGCCGCCACGGTGAGTCCCAGCTTCATGGAACCAGCAGGTTCCTCCAGTCAGACGTTACTCTGAGACCCACAGAGAGCCGGACCTCTCCCTGGAGCAGGAGGGAGACGAGGCAGGGCGGAAGAACAGGAGCGGAGTTTGAAAATACACTGCAACACCTTTCAAGTGGCTCCAGATCCTCTCTGCGATATTATCATGTGCGCATTTTAGACACGATATTGAAATTTCACTTTTTAATACCACGTCAATACCGGTTTACCGCGACAGCCCTACTTCAGGGGTGTGTTCTCTGAAGGGACCGTTGGCAGAACCTCGCGGTGAGTTCCGGGCTGTGGAGAACCGACCCGTGTCTTGTGGTCCAGGTGAAGGCGTTCCTGCACCAGGACCTGCAGGGGGTGGTCCTGGAGACCTACGGCAGCGGGAACGCCCCCGATAAAGACCAGGACCTGCTGCAGGCGCTGAAGAAGGCCACGGACAACGGCGTCATCGTCGTCAACTGTACGCAGTGTCTGCGAGGAACCGTGTCCATGACCTACGCCACCGGACAGGTACTGCTGCCGCGGCGCCGCCTCCGTCAGGATCCACAGGAACCCGGTCGGTTCTGTCTCTTCCAGGCGCTGATGGACGCCGGCGTGATCTCTGGAGGGGACATGACTCCGGAGGCCGCTCTGACCAAACTGTCCTACCTGCTGGGGAAGACGGGCCTGGACACCAAGACCAGGAGGACGGTCTGTGTCTCTGTTGAGGACAGAAGAGCAGCAGGGTTCTGCTGGGTCTGACCTTCAGAGTGTGTTCCTTCCAGATGATGGAGGAGAACCTGCGAGGCGAGAAACACACCGACCTGCCCGGAGGTCTGAAGGTCTCTGCAGGTCGGCGTCCCGGACGAGAGGAATGAGGCTCGTCTCCTGACGGCAGTCGGTCCCGTCACCTCCAGAGACCTCCCCTGTGTCCTCGGTTCCGGTTCTGAAGGAGCTGGAGGCCGTCCGAGACGCTCTCAGTCCTCCTGTTCAGGTTATTTAGAAATCCAGGCAGTAAAGCCATGTTGGACAGCCTGCAGGATATTTTACATTTCATGGGTCTTTAAACGAACTGAATTAATTAATTTAAATGACATATTGTCACGGAACAGGAAAATAAACTGAATGTGGATGATCTGCATGAAGGACTCCCTTTTCTTCATGGGACAACTCGCTCTCGTCCAACATCATGAAGGCCGTCACCAGTTTTCATTCGACCTTGATGCCGAAGTTTGTTTCTTGCACGCCTGCAGACTTTAGGAGAGCAAAGCGTGTTCAGTTAAATTCACGACGATGGGCCACATCTACATGTCACCTGTTCAGATTATTCTTAGAGTATGGCATACAGATGTATTAAATGTGTTGAGTGCTCCTGATTTCCATTGTTCTACTAGTTTCATTCAAGTCTTATGAATTTTCGCAAATTCAGTTCATACTTCTCTCATGGATTCGGCCATTTTCCTTCGTGTCCTGCTACTTGCTGCAGTACCACCTTCCAGGAGACCAACTTGCCTCATTCGCTGGCCTTGTGAAAACCTACAAAAACAAAGCATAAACGCTCATTTACACTTACAAACACACACAGTATATTCATACCAGGGGGCTCAAACTCAAATCACCGGGGGGCCACTAAAGGCAGAGTCTGGGTAGAGTTGGGCTTAACGTATTCCACAGAAAAGGGCCCAAGTATTGAAAAATAAAAAGTAAAAATTGCATTATTATGTTACAAACCTATAAATAAATTCCATAGATTTCATCAGGGACACATGTGACCTATGGATTATGGACCCTTTGTGAACAGACACTGTGGAGCCTTTGGAACGGTGATTCCTGCATTTGCTGGAGAGAAAAAGGAAACGTCTGTTAGTTGCAGTGATGTTAATGTGAGCTCTCGCCGAAACGGGTGTTTTACTAAAACTGACTTGAATCACGTGAACATGACAGAAATTATACCATTTAAGAAGTCTGAAGGGTTTTTATGAGATGTCAAACAGCCAGAAGGTTGTACAGTTCAGTTTTCATCTTTAACAATGTTTTGTAATGTTTGGTAAATAAATGTCGTGGAGCAGAAACAGTGTTTCCCTCTGAAATATTGTTTCTTAGCGTCACATGAACATGTAAAGCAACAAGCAGGCTGCCTGAGGCTGTGCACGATCTGAGTAAATGCATGAAAGTGAAATTACAGACGGGAGTTTCCTGTGAGGATTTCTGCTCGCCACTGACAGCCATCATGACGGCTGGTCTTCACTGGACAGCTGCAGCGACTGCAGAACTTCTGCTGGTCAAGTAGATCCTCTTCTGCGTCCACAGCACGGCGTCTGCTCCGGTGAGTTCTCGCCTCAGACGCGTCGTCCTCGCTCATCCTCGTGTAAACAGAAAGCAATGAGCAAGCTCCCCGTCCTCCTAGCTCCGCCTCCTCCTAGCTCCGCCTCCTCCTAGCTCCGCCTCCTCCTAGCTTCCTCAGGTTTTCACTCGAGGCCTGCGTGACTGTTAGCGCGTGGCTCTCATTAGCTCTTAAGCTAGTTTTAGAGGCACATTTTGCTCTGCCGGATACGCTGCTCTTCAGGAAAAAAAGGTAAAATTCATGGTAAAAATGTTGTTTCCTGGCGAGAACACAGTGAGACGAAGCTCATCAACGCTGCTGAAAACGCAGCCTGAGCTGAGCCTCTGACATGCCTTCAGTGTAACGCTGAAAAATGGCAGAAATGGAAGCTGGTCAAAGTAAAGAGGAGCAGTGATCGTTCTGAAAGAAGCAGTAGGAGTCAGGTGTTTTCAGCAGAGGGGCTGCAGAGTGACTGCTGGACCGGCTTCGCCTCTCAGGCTGCTGGCTGGAAGCCTCATGATACACAAATAAACACGAAGAGGCTCCAACAAATTCACATTTGATCACATTTTGTCTCCATAAGGAGGTCGGCAGCAGTTCACCACATGACCAGAACAGGCGGGAACAAGAACACTTTCCAGCATTCTCAGCGCTGTCCTTGGTGCTGAAGATGCAGAAAAACAGTCAGGTGGGTCTGTTCTCCAAAACTCACCACCGCTGACATGACAGGACGGATCGATTAATGAAACATCGACAGATGAACACACGGAACAGCCAGCGGCAAACGGCGAACGCCACGGCCAAAGACTGAAAATAAAAACACAGACGGCTGTGAGCAACTCCAGCTGTTGCTTGTCTTAACAAGTGGCTCCGAGAAACGCAGTAGATTTTGCAATTTCTAATATCGTCACCACCACTTCAGTCATGCCTGCTGTCCGCCATCGCCCGGGTGAGGGAGGAGTCTCCTCAACTAACAATTTAATTTCTTTTAAAGTAGATTTTTCTGTGTAAATCCATTCCACTCATACTTTTTATATGTTTACAGTTTTCTTTTTTTGATTAAGTTAACAGTCAACTAATGTAAGGTGCAACAGCTTGCAGCCGCCACCGGGGGGGGCTGCAGCCCGGCAGCACCCCCCTGAAAAGTAGCAGCACAAGTAGTAATAGTAGTAGTGATAATAGTTACAGTTCCAGTGACACAAGAGAAAGAGAAAAGGAAGCATTCCCACCAATCATTTACTGTACAGCTGCGACAGAACACCTGTGTGTAAATTTTTTGAAAAAAAAAAGCTGTAAAAATATAATGGGGTATTTTCACAGCTTCACTACTTCCTGAAAATAGCTGTGCACATTCATTTCCTGTCTTACATTATTGGCCAAACTGATTAATCCAGGTGTGTCTGGTTTAGACTGCTGCAACAAGACACACCTGGACTAATCATTTTGGCCAATAATACAAGACAGGAAATGAATGTGCACAGTTAATTTCAGGAAGTAGTGGAGCTATGAAAATGGCCCATTTATGCACTGCAAAAACTCAAAAACTTGTCAAGTGTAATTGTCTTATTTTTAGTAAAAGTGTCTTAGGCCACTTGATTTAAGATAAAGTCACTTAAAAGTAAAATTTTAGTAAGATACAGGGACTTGTTTTAAGACAATGCATCTTAAATATCTTATTAAGTCAAACAATCTTGAAAATAGCTTGTATTGAGTTATATTTCAGAAGAAACAAGATTTATTTTACATTCCATAGATTTTTCAGGCTGCTGTATTATTTGTATAAGACAGATCATCTTGATTTAAGAAAGAAATGTTACTTGATTCAAGTGAATGCATTTTATTGTAAACTCAACAATAAAGAACATTGTCAGCATACACAAGTTTGTAACAGCTTAAAGACAGTTTCTGTTAAATCAAATAAAAATTGACATGATCATCCTGCACACAAACAATGAAGTGAAAACTTCTTTTAATGAGCAGTATTTACTGGTTTGCATTAAAGCAGTTATGTGCAATGATGTCAGTGAGATCATACTTAGTTGAGACATACTTGGTATTGTTGAAGGTCAAATCATAGTATGCCGTGTGATCAATAATTTTCTTAACATCTACAAAAACATTAGCTTGAGCAAGATGAGGAACTTCTACCTCATAAGCTAAATAATGCTCATTCCATTCAACAGTGGAAAGAGGCTGACATTCAAAACAATACAGTGATCCATTGACAACATAGATATTTTTCACAAGTCCAAACTCTGGTACATTATTGATGACATTAGAAATAACCAAAGTTTTTCCACTTATGTACTTATTTCCATGTTGCATAATCCAAGGTACAGAGACAATGTAATCTACTCCTTCAGCTCCAAAAAAGTCTTTTATCTTCCCCTCCACATAGTTAACATTTTTTACCTCAGACATAGGGCCCATTTCTAGTTCACTCGAAAATAATGGATGTTTCTCATGCACATTTAGACTACATTCATACAGCTGGTTATGCTTTACAAGGGATTTACAAATGTTCTTAAAACTGCTTTTCAAAGCCCACTGCTTGAAAAAGCAATGCTTGGACTCAAAACGCATGCACATCTGTCTCACTGTGGGGCCAAGTGCTTGGATCTGTGAGGGAAGATGCAAAAGGTAATGTTGTTTCGGTATAATAGTCATATCTGGAAAAAGTAATTTGAAATCTTTCAGATGTTGCTCTATTAGAAGCTTCAGTCTTGAGAGAGTTGAGAGGGCAATAATAGGTGAAAATAGAATTCGAACAATCTCCAGAAACTTGAGCAGCATTTTTGTGTATTCATTTTCTCCAATTGTGTTTAACAGGAAGGGCAAGATCCTCAGTAAAACCAACATCTGCCCAGCAGACTGTTTCAGTTTATTGTCATTTGATGACAGTGTATTCATTGATATAGGGCAAGGCTTATCTCTTATGTCCAGAGGTGAATAAGGGAATCCAATAATTGCACTGTTGAGCTTATCTAAATCAATCGACCCTGAAGACACAAAATATTTTAAAACACACTTGATTTCATATGGGGCAACACCTTCGAGAATTACATGCATTATGTCTTGTGGGGTTTGATTAATGATATCAAAGTGGGGAAATTCAGTCAATTTGCTTTTTCTGTTTATTCCATATGTTGTTTTAAGACTTTCTTTGAGAAAGTCAGTGCTTGCCTTTTCAATATCTGTGCATTGCTTGATGTGAGATGCCATTGTTCTTTTAACAAAGAGTTCTTCATTAAATAGTTTCTGCATATCTTCAAAGTTGCACTCGCAATGCCGGCATTTACTGTAGGCAAACCCTACGCCTTCCTTAAATCCAGCCACTTCGTGTTGTGCAAGAGTATCACCACACACAGACATAAGTGCTCCGTAAATTTTTTTCTTTCCATTTGCACTCATAACATCAACACCATTATACAGTTCAGTCAGGTCATGATTAATCCTCTCAAGTATCTTATCAATACCACAGTGAGAAATATCTTTTGATTTTACCATTGCAAGCAGACGAATGGCAGAAAGTCTTGATCTATGTTTGGGATTGATGTTACCTAAGGTGTAATAAATCAATAGCAGCCTGTTTTTGGCTGCCCAAGACCCAAGAGGATTGCACAATTCAATTTCATCTGTATATAGAACTAATTGCAATGCCGTGGGAAATTTCAAAAACAGTGGGTGTGACTTAAAGATTTCTCCATCAATGAAATCGCCAAAAAATCCAGCCTCGCATGGTTGTGACCCTTGTTCAATTATTTGAAGAATTTGTGGATGCAGCAGGAGTTGCTCCAAACTTTTTAGCAATGGAATATAATAAAAGATTTTGTGTTTAATAGTAAGTGCTCTTTGGTCACCACTTTTAACATAGCATGCCACATTTTTGAGGGTGACTATCTCTGCTTCTACTGGTTTAAGGAGTTCTTTGATTGTCTTAATCTGCAAGTATGTTGTGGAAATTTGGTTGAAAGGGTCATCAAACTGGTCAAATATGCTCATTACTTCACTCTTCAGTTGATTCAGGTCCCCAGAATGTCTCTCGAACACACTACTCATTTGATGTTTCAGGTGCTCCAACAGTGAAGCCTGGTATTGCTGGACTCCATTCACCATCTGGTTAACAGCTCTCTGGAGGGACAAGAAAGGAAAAACAATTATGATCCGATTAATTTTTTTCAGTCTATTTGCTTCAAAATCACAGATTGGCAAAACTTTTGCTGTTAGAAATTGCTCTACTCAAAGTTCAGCAATGAGCTTTCAGAATCCAAAATCCATCAACTGATGTTGAATATCACATGCTCTCTGTGGTCAACATTCCAAAACTAAAGAAGCATCTAGAGATAAGGAGGTCGCTAATATATACAGAAATAAACAGAAACTTAATAAGATAAATGAATGAGCTAATAAGTGAAGAACACATGCCTACAAGGGATAAAAGAGCGATTTTCCCCTCCCGGTTGTTATATTTCAGTCTCTCTGTGTAAGTGTTGTATTAAATTCAACCCTCCACAAGCCAAAAGATTTATCTGCAAACGGACAAATAACTTTATTCATCTGTGTTTTCGTTACCATGAACAGTAATGTTTTTACTCAGTGAACATTTCAGAGATGTAGGCCGACTGTCTAACAATTGTAATATTCACTCATTCATTGACTGAAATATGTTATGGAGCTCTCTGCTTTCTGGAATTTTCTATAAAATTTATGCATTTTTAACTTTGGAAATTTTTCATCATAACAATGTTAGAAGAGTAGCATTTTCGATTACTGATGATATAAATAACTTCCTCAGAAATTTTTTCTGCAATCTGAGCTTGGCCTCCACTAACCAGCAAATACTACTGTTGTGTTTTTCCATCTACAGATGAATGAGCCAATTTACTGAGTATGTGATGTAAACATAATTGTTATCATCACAAACTGGGATCCAATTCAAGAAAACAGCTGAATAAAAAAGACATAATAAATAATAAAGAATAAGTTAAATTTTTTGTATTTTTTAGCCATGCTTTCTGAAAGAAACATCAGTTGGTCACCAAAGACATTGGTCAGTTGGGCATGATTGAGAACCACATTGCAGCTGAACATGGACCAGGACCAGAGGTTCCTAACATGGACCAAGTACCTTGTGATTATAATGTATTAAATTTTCAAAGTAACCCTTCCAATCCAAAAAATTACAACCCAGACATTGGAGAAAAAAAAAAAAATTACTTGTGTTAGGCGCTGGGTTTCTCTGGCTTGAAGGAGAAATCCGGTTGCTTGTTTACACAGGTTGATGTGGTCTTGACCTTCTTGAAATCCACTCTGAAACAGATGAACATAAAGGATAATCACAATTGACAATGATGCTATAGCCTTAAGTCTTCATGCCCAGTGACATACAAAATATTTTTATTTAAGTTGGACAAGAAATTTACCGTTTGGTTGATGATGTGTGGACCTCTTTCAATCTCAGAAGAATGTTCTTGTGCTGAACTGGCCATTTCGGGGATGCTCACCCCTGTTTGGTTAATTGTTGCTGCCATTTCGGATGTTTCTGGTGAGTAATGTAGAGTCGATGCCTCTTCCTCCTCCTCCTCTCCTTCAGCTTGCAGAAGGTGGTGTGCATGGTTTCGCTTTATGTGATAATAATAGGAGTTATACACCCGGTACTCACTGGGACAGCCATCAATGCCACATACTACACGAAAGTCAGGACTGCGACTGTGCATAGTATTAATGTGGCCCAGTAGTTTTTTCAGAGTTAGTGCCACAAAAATGTAGCATATGACACAACGCCAAATCATCTCACTGCAGTAAGGTGGTCCAGAAGTGTAGATGGAAGTTGAAAAGATTCTGTTGAGGCAGAAAGAGTAAAAACAAGTAAAAATCTCAGCCATCACACTATTTCATAGCTTACTTCATTGAAACGGTTTCATGAAAAGACTACATAAAATGCACAAATTTCAACTGAATGTTATTCTTGTTACACCTAGCTGCTGATAATATTATAAATGTACAAAACACAGTAAATGCAATACTTACCAAGAATCAACTTATGCTGTCTCGGTCGGGTGGTAAAGCAGGTCTCCAAGCTGAATCCAGCACCAAATGGCCAAAGTTTTGAGAGGTTCTTTTTCTTTTCCCTCTTTTTTTTTTTTTTTTTTTTTTTGCGCCTTTCTCAGTGTATCCGCACTTTAGTGATGACGTAATTTTGTAGGCACCCTAGACTGCAGAAATAAATTTGTGGGCCAACGGATATTTATAACTGTTGAACATTTGTTTTTCATACATTCCTCACTATATGACAAAAATTTCAATATCTACGAGTCTGAATTTAATTTTCAAGATTAAATTGTGACGATCTACGAACTACAACTCCCGTCGACGGATTATGACATCATTGAGCTGAGACGCTCACCGTGTGGCTTGTCAGACCATGTGCGGACCTGGTGCGGACAGGCTGGCTAGCGCTTTGCGACATATTTTGAAGACTTGCACAATTGTAAGTACATTTATGCAATAGTCATGTGCTTGTATCAATATACCAGAGTTTTTAATACACGTTATCCTTATTAAAATTGTTTTATCATGTTTCTTGTGCAACCAGACCGACGAGGAGAGCTCAAAGCTACCTTGCTAATTAGCTTACCAGCATGGACCAACTTGATGACATTGCGAAATCGACTTTGAAAGGTAAGTTTGCTCAAATGAACTCCAGCTATTATAAAACTTGCTTTTAATTGGTTTTTTTCAAAATGTGTGGTGTTATATAAAATGTCATGTGTATATTTTTATAGTTTATGCATATTTGAGTATGGAACTAAAATCAAAAATTCAACTAAAATATTGTGAAATTTCAGTGCATTTCATTTTTCAGTGCATAATGACAAATGCAGTACTTTTTCGTGATGATATAAACAGCAATTTCGTTGCTCAAGTTATTCGGAGTTAATTAATGACAGTGAGCATGCTTGGGCTTCAAAAAAAAAAGCCTCACCACCCCCAAAATTTACAGGACCCATTGCATCGACAAGCTGTTCAAGTTCACCCAAATTTTATATTGATATTTTTTTCACAGTGCAAGTATTTCTTACATGTGTTACATATACTGCACACATAGTAATGTTTACATTTGAACATTGGTAATATAGAAACCATCATGACCAACATGTACGCTTTAAAAAAAGAAGGGTAGGTTTTGTTGAAATGAAGGATTAAATAATATGATATGCTGGTTCTGGGGTAACGTGATAGCACAAGCCTTGGGTCAGTGAAGTCAAGTTGTTTTCACACGTGTGCACACACACGCCAATATTTTTTCAGTTTATATACACTTAATATGAAAGTGCAAATATTGCTTACAGTTCAAAAAAAATATTTAAATGTGAACACTATAAAGAAAACACTGCCATCCTATGCAGATAAGGCACATATATTTTTACAAACGTTTAACTATTTTAAAAGCTAGAAATGCAGTGTCTTTGTATCTTTAAAGTGAGTTTTTTTTGCACTTCACATTACATTCTCTTACTTTCTTGTACAACTGTATCAAGTAGCTTCTTTAATTCGGGCCAGTTATGACTGCAGTACAGTAATGATTCAACTTTTTATGCATTCCAAAATGTTCACAGCTGCAAACATAAGTGAGGAAGTCTTGGGCACCCTGTCTCGTGAGGACCTCCGGGATCTCTTCCCAGGCCCAGAAAATTTCTTTCGGAGAAAAGCGGTCTGGCATGCCTGTCATGCCTGTCGTGATGATTTCGATGAGGTCTGTTTGGAAATGAGACTACATAACAAATTGAACTTCTCATTGTACACAATTTTAAATTTAATTTCGTCATTTTATGCAATTATTATGCTTTGGGTTTTTTCTTTTTTCTTTTTTTAACAGGAAGTTGGCAGAGACAGTGGTACCTCTGTTACCGAATCACCTTTGCCACAAGCACCCATGCCACAAGCATCCACTCCAGTGAAAGAGTTCCCTGCAAAGTGTATGACTCCAGAAAAGACGGTCAAGTTGTCCTTTCCAGAGTATGTGTTGCACACAGACTCTGAACTTGAACAAGTCCGAAAACAATACTTTGAGTTAGCGAAAAAAGGCGAGGAGGGCAACTTTGAAATGTCCAAGGACCTGAGATGTCGACTCATCCGAAACACTATGACAAGCATGATTGCAATCCTGAGGGCAAAAGGTGATGGGGATTCAGACAGATACCCTTCGAAACCAGAAGTAACAGCGATGGCCAAGAGAATAGTCCAGTACTACCCCATGCTCCAGGACAAAGGCAGCAAGAAGACATCGTGGGTAAGTGTTGAAACGTATCCACACAATGGCCATGGTATTTACTGCTTGAAATTGTTGTAGCGGTTCAAAGGAATTAAATTAAACGTTCTGCCACAGATCACAGTGTACGCACAACTGTACAAAAGACTCCAAAATGTGAGATCCCCTCAAAAGGCGAGTCCAGGTGGAAGTCAGCCAAAGAAGCGTCGTGTTGGCCAACGAAGTGACACCGATGATTCAACTGACTCAACCATTATTTTGGATCGCTCCTCAGATGAAGGTGTCCTCCAGGATTTAGGACACAAAGAAAGAGGTGAAACCAAGATCACTAGATCTTTAGCAACGAAAGTCACTTAAGTAGGTCTTAATGAGGGGTGGGCCTTCCTGGTCCTGGAAGGCTGCAGTCCTGCATGTTTTCAGTAATCATTGTCTTTAAAAAATGTTTGATGTCACAGTGATGTTCATAGGTTTTCATTGTCGTGAGTACCCAGGACCAACAGATGGTGATTTGAGTGGGTCTCTGGGAAAATCAGTGTGTCTGCAGTTTTTAAAAAGTTTTTTTTTTTCTTATATTCTATTGTTGTTTGAATTGTAGTGTTAAACTCCTTTGATGGTGGTGTAGTAAGACGTGGTTATAATTGTGTATACATATTAAATTAATCACACGTTATTAATAAAACAGATGCATAGCTAAATAGTGACTGTATCGTCACAGTTCATAATTACAGAGATTTTAAACTGTGTATAAATTTTTCATGGCAAAAATGAGGTGCATCTCAGACTCGCTGGCAGTGAGTTTAATAAATCCTTTCAGATTTGAACGTGTTAGGGACGCAGGAAGCATACCTATGAACATCACTGTCATTACACTTAAAAACTTAAAGGATAAGTTCGGTTTAAACAGTTTTCACGTTGTTTATAGAAAGATGTATAACAATATACTCAACCCAGAAGGGTTTTCTGATCCGAAAAGTGATCCGGGAGAAAGTTAGATCCATAGTCTGAAACTGAAAACTACAACAGTAAACTGAAGTACATTCACCAAGAGACACAGTAGGTGGCGCTGTGCACCAAAGTTGGTTCCCAAAGAAAAAGAAGCAGAACTCTGAACTGCAAACATCATCTTCTTCTTCTTTGGAGCGGGTGGCGATCAACAACTTAGGTGCACAGCGCCCCCTTCTGTGTCTCTCAGTGAATGTACTTCAGTTTAGTTCCTGATCACCGTATTCACTTCAGAGATCTGTAAAACCGCAACAGCATGTATTTTGCGACACCAGAATGTGGTGGAGGAGAGGCATGACCAGACCATGAGGAAATATTGGTGAAACTAATGAGTTTTTGGACGATTAAAGCCATTTTGGGAGCCGGCGCCACGGATGCCCCATTGGCTAACAGTATATGGAGGTCTGCAGCTCCACTATGGATCTAACTTTCTCCCAGACCACTTTTCAGATCAGAAAACCCTTCTGAATGGGTATATTGTAATGCATCTTTCTATAAACAATGTGAAAACTGTTTAAACCGAACTTATCCTTTAAAAGCCAAAGATTCATTGCTCGTGTTTCCTATTTTTGTTTGTGCAGAATTTCACAGTCCAGACACTGGAAGCCAAGCGACCACACCCACCAGGAGTTTGTCGCCGGCTGTCTGTGAGTATTGGAAATGTGTTCAAATCATCAATTGACTGTGTGGCCTTATAATTCAATCTGATTCTGTTTCAAAAAATCTTATATTTATTTTTGTGTTTTGCAGCTAATAAGCCTGCAGATGTCAGTCCTCCAAAAAGGGACAGTCCAGCAATCATGGCCAAGCACTACAAGACCCTCCAGGCTTTGTATAAGAAAAAGAAACCAAACCACGAGTCTGTCTCTCAGCTCCTGGACTTGGAATTTCCAGCCAGACGAGCATTCATTGATTCTGATGCAATTAGTGAGGAGAACAGACCTGGACAAATTCTGGAGGCATATCCTTGTTTTAAGGAAATTGGACATGTAAGTTGTATTAGCAAGGCATAGATAACATAGAAATACCAAGCAGAACTATATTTTATATTGCAATTTCAGTGGACTAATATATATTTCTGGCTGGTATATTCAATGTTTCATAGGTGATGGAAGAGCTTCGGCGCATCTTGGACAAGGACAACACCCAATACATCAACCAGGTGAAGGAAAGATGGCACGACTTCTCCCAGAACGTGCAGTTTTTTGGGATGTGGAAAAAGCTGCTGAAATCCCCAATGGGAATGGAGAAAAGTAAGCAATGCGAACTTAATGTTAAAGACCTGAGAACATGTTCATTACTGTATTTCTGTGGTATTGCCTTCTTTTATATATATACATACGTGTGTGTGTGTGTGTGTGTGTGTGTGTGTGTGTGTGTGTGTGTGTATATATATATATATATATATATACACACACACACACACACCTTCTGATGGCAATTAAGCATAGTCTTTGTTATAGCCATCACATGGAGTCTAACTCATATTTGATGTGATACCTTTTGTCTTGTCTATCTTCCCTAACAGCTGAACAGGCTGTTGGAATCCTTCGTTTGCTGCCATTGTTGTTCCCCTCTGGATCTGCTCCGGTTAAGAAACGTGGAGATCCAAGTGAAGCTCTTGTGCATGTTCTTGAGGTGAGCTGTTCTATGACTCTTGTTATTATGACTGACTAAAAGCAACGAAAAGTGCAGTAAAATGAAGGAAAGCACAGTGTGTGCGCATGTGTTTTCTCTCCACTTTCTGGTTCTTCTGGAAGACATTCTGGATGTATTGTTTATGCACCCTCACACCTGCACCTCACAAACCAGATTTTAGGCAATACATTATATATAAACTGCAGTTCTAACTCAATCAAATGTGATACCACTATTAATACAATCTAAGAACTTCAGACTAGTCCATGTTAAGTCATTCTATTTGTACATAAAACATATTTAAGCATATTTGCCTTTGTAAACCTGATTATTATGTTAAGAATTGTTATTGAAGGATATGTAATTTGTTAGCCTCGTAAACCAGCCCCGCCCACTTAGTAGCTGGATTTAGTAGATTTAGTAGCTGGGGTGGACCACCGAAAATTGGTCTGGCTTTGCAAATAACACTCAAAAAATACGTTATTTTTAAATTAAATGAAGATTGCAACTTGTGTACAAAATGCAGAATCATTTTCATATTCCCACTGAATTGACATTTGGTTAGAAAATACTCCGTATTAAAGGAAGGCTTTGAACTGATGCGAGAAGAAATGCATCCTCGGTTCTGAATAACCAAGACTGTCTTGATTAAAAGTCCATAATTCTAATGAAAGGTTTATGTTTTATAACTTATAGGACAATGAAGACCCCGGCACCTACTTGACGAAGCGCCCTCTCTCCTGTCCAGTGCTGATTGTGAGTCCATGCAACTGCCTCCTGGCCGTGGGAGATGTGCCAGTGACGACGTTCCCAAAAGAGCAGGTCACCGAGGGTGCTTTACACCTCATGGCCTACTATTATGCTCTACACCTCACTTACCCCAAGTGCATAGCCACACTGCTTTCCATCATACAAACGGAGGTCCTTCATGACGCCATCCATGAGAAAGACCTCACACCAGGTTACAAAAAGAGCCTGGCTGAATGGAAAGATTTTATTGGCAAATAGAGCAGAGCACCACTGTGATGGCTAGTTATTTGTGTTTGTAAATAACGAGCCACATGTTCAGACCCTGTTTTTGTTTTTCCCATTGATCAGACAAATCACAATGTTATTTCATTCTCTGTTGTGCTGGGGGTTTTTCGTTGTTTTTTTATTACTGTGCAAAAAAAGCAAATTTTCAGTTTGATGTTCTATTCAAGTTATTAATAAAGTGTTGTTCTAAATGTGTTTTACATGGTGTTTATATGGTATAGTTATCTGAATGGGGAGTTAAGAATAATTTTTCAACTGCATTTTCAAACAACGGTATCTGAAGTATTTAAAATGAACACTTTTTAGTCTTGCTTCAGGTATTATGGAAAATGCATTTTTTTCTCAACGTCAATTGGGGTAAAAGCAAATGTCTGTTTTTGAGTTAAAAACGCCTACTTTTAAGCATAGCTGGTTTATCCTAAAATACAACACTTCTGCCATAAAGTGACTAAATATAAGTATTTCCTGCTTAGTGTGATTAGACATTCAAGCTCAAAATGCTTAAATTAATCATTGTAATCTTATTTCAAAAACAAGGCAGTCTTAAATCTGGAGAAAGTGCCAGGTAATACAGCTCAAAATTAGTTTAATGTATCTCAAATGGAGAAGCTGAGACGAAAGTTATGAAATCAAAAATCTTATTCTGAGTGAAAAAATACCTCTTTTTAGCATTTGTGACTTATTCTAAGACTCCAACCTCAAAAATTCTGATAAAATATGGCTTAAAACAAGTTTTCACAGCTAATTTTAAGAGTTCATTATTCCAAATATCACATCTTATTCCAAGATATCTTACCAAGACAATTTTCACTTGTTCTATTGGCAGATTTTTTCACTTATTTCAAGGTAAAAGTGCCTTGATATAGGTTTTTTTTTCTTGTTTTGAGATGGGCATTTTTTCCAGTGTGTGCTTAAAAATGAAAATGAGCCCTTAAAGTGCTTGAAAAGTGTCTGGATTTTATCTTTAAAAATGTGAACAAACCCTGTGACCTATGATCATCACTTTCCTATTTGCTGATTTGTTCTTTTCTTCACAGCCATGAGTCGAAGGAAAAGATCGCCTGCCTGTCCAATCGCAGATGCAAGTGCCAGCGTAGTATTGGCCAAAATACTGTTCAGGTATACGTAAATTAATGTTAAGTAATACCAGTCATGGCTTGTTTTCTTCTGTTTGTTCATTCCTTCACATCCTGCTGCACCGACTGCTCAAACAGCTTCTGGAGGCTGGAAAACAAAAAGCTGGTTGGAACAGGAGACGACTGAAATCCTGACGGTGGACGAGGCTTTTCTCCAGGAAGAACTCAGAGAAAGACGAGTTTATCCAGGAGCTGATGAACAAAACGCCCGAAGCATCAAACACAGGTCAGAGACAGGATTAAAGCAGGAAATATTCATTTTATTCCTTTGTTTTTCTGAGTTTAAGGTCTTAAACCACACAATACCACAGATTAAATCAGCTTTAATGTGCTTACAAAGTCTTAATCACTTGACATGGTAACTGCCTGGAGGGATTCACAGTAACTACTCAATTCTACAATTTGATAATTAGATCCCTTACTGGCTCTGGAGAACGGTGAATATACACTCTGTTTAATCTTTCAAATTCAATCCAGACATGCTACTACAATGGGACTGTTTAAACAGGCATCTTTGTATTTGTGTTTATTTTCAGTGTTTTTGGGTGTGATTATTTAAACCCCATTAGTTTTATTGTACTTGTTGCAATGACAATAAAGTTCTGTTCTGCTCTGTACTTTGTGGTTTTTAATTCTGAAAGGCTCTCTCTCTCTCTCTCTCTCTCTCTCTCTCTCTCTCTCTCTCTCTCTATATATATATATATATATATATATATATATATATATATATATATATATATATATATATATATATATATGAAGACTGCTTACTTGCTGTTCAGCTTGTGTGCTACATGTAAAAAAAAACGTAAAAAGTAACTAAAAAACAGGATTAAATTGATTTTTCAAAATGCCAACATCTAAGAGAATAAGATATTAAAGATATTAAGAAGTTGATCAAAAAGTTATGATAAAACAGAAGCTTTGGTGTCGTGAAACCACCCAGATCTGTAATCCTTGGCTGGTATTGGTGCAGCAGTGCAGTGTTCTTCCAGTGTCTGACTCTTCTCTGAACTTCCCTCTGACTGAGGATCTGCCGACGGAGCAGTGGGATGGTGGAGGGTCCTCTGCCCGGTTGGATTCTGCAGATTCCTCGGTTGAGTCACTTTCCAGGAAAAGACGAGTGAAACAGAAGAAACCATCACATCCTCAGAGAGCAGAGAAAAGCAGCCAGAGACCAAGTGATTCATGACAATCGCAACCGACTGTTCACCTGAGCGAGGCTCGCCTGCTCTGCTTTTGAGCATCCCTTTGAAAAGTACCAAGAAAGTCAGCTAAGTAACACTGCCCTAAATAAATTGTCTGAATGCATCGTTACAGGTTTTGCACGTCGACACCTTCAGTAAGTTGAGCTATAATAATTTTTTTACTGTTTCAGAATTTTAACCCCTCAAATGCTGTTAAAAAAAATACAAAAAGTCACAAAGGTGAAATATTTTCATTCAGTTGCATTAAAAATGTAATATTTTTAATGTAATACCAATACCTCATTAAGACGTCATTAATCGTGAACCATACGCCAGTTCTGTGAAAATGTCGACTTAAAAAATACAAAATAAACCCTCAAAATAATGATGATTTTCCCTCCTCAGGGCCACACAGTGTGTGATGCCAGGACTTCAGAGACATTGGATGTTAACTTTAGAGAGAGCAACAGAAATAATCGTTCCCACTAAACAGCAGAGGGTCGTGTTAGTTTGACCTTGACAGGTGATGGATGACCTGCGGCTGCGACCTGCTTGACCCCATGAGCTCCGTCCTGCTTCGGCCACCAACAGAAACACCGGATCCGTCTCAGACCAGATGACTCATGTTCCTGGCGGTTCAGCCGGATGCTGACCTGTTGACCTTCAGTCCTCTCCAGATTACAGTTTTTCACGATTGTTAACACACAAAAATCTAAACTTTAGGACATTTTGCACAACCTTAACTTCACGTACCATTCACTCGACTCGAACTGACACTACTTCACACTCCCTTATGACTCCGCTAGACTCTGACTTTCTTCACACTCTGACACCAGTTGCACATCACCTTGTGGTCTAAACTCTACACACTGTGTTCAGTTGTTGCACACACCTCTCATGTAACATCTCAGTGGTTTAAACCTACAACACAGCTGTTCAAAACTCAACAAATTCAGGTCAGTACACTGTATACCAGGGGTTGGCAACTGGCGGCCCACGGGCCAAATCTGGCCCGCCGAACCGTCCAATCCGGCCCGCGACTGGATTCGATCACAGTCACGCACGCACCCCCCGGGGCCCGCCAGTGGACGCACACCCCTCCGAATGGACGGCCCCCGCCCCCCCACACCATGGATGTATGACCTGGCCGCCGGTACTGCCCCCCCCGCCCCGCACCACGGGTGTATGCCTCTGTAGCGCCCGCCGCCCCCCTGCGCGGACCGTGGTCTACACTGGACCGTGAACTCATTAGCTATGAACCAGGTCTACAGGGTCCCGTTCCAAAGAAACACAGACCAGGTGACGGAGCTCCAGCTCCAGTTTGTGCTTGTAACTCCCAGACAGTACAGCACTGACATACGGGTACTGTAGCCTGCCTCTGATGTACAGTAACACAGTTTTTTTTCCTTTTCTACAGTGTCTTCTGACCTCTCTGTCCATACAGTAACTTGCATTCTCTCTGTTGTTCAGCGAATCCAGGAGCTTGATATGGCGAATGAACTACATGAATATATTATTTTGATAACACTTCACTTGAAGCACCTGGTATAACACATTATAAGTAGTTGTAAACACTCATAAATGATCACAATGCTTTATAACCAACTGTTCAGCATAGGATTACGGTGAATGTGATGTTATAAAGCATGTTGATCATTTATGAGTCTTTATAACTATAGTTATACAGTGCTATAATGTACTTATAGTGTGTTATACAGGGGGGCTTCAAGTAAAGTGTTAGCATTATTTTCATAGATGAGGCTGGGTTGACTGTGATCTGGTCAAGGGGAAGAAATGTCACAGGCCAGGGGGTCATTGTTGGGGTCCGCGGCCAGTGTGGTGGGAGCAGAGCTGTGTGTGCAGCAGTAAATCACCATGGTGTCCTGCACCGCCATGTACGTCTTGGTGCCTACAACACAGACTTGCTGCTGGCCTTCCTCGATGACCTCCATGAACAGCCTGTTCCACCAGATCACACTAATGATCCTCAGAGAATGACTGATGCTGTCCTCTGGGACAGTGTGAGTTTCCACCGGGCTCTGCCTGTACGTCAGTGGTTCCAGGACCAGCCTCACTTTATGGTGTTACTGTACTCCTCCCGCTGTACTCTCCATTCCTCGACCCCATAGAGAAGTTCTTCTCAGCTTGGAGGTGGAAGGTGTATGAGTGAACCCCCAGACCCAGGTCCCACTGGTCCAGGCCATGGAAGGAGCCTGTGGCGACGTCAGCCTCGAGTCCATTCAGGGATTCATGCGCCACTCAAGTTCTTCCAGAGACGTCTCCACAGAGAGAACATGGCCTGTGATGAGGACGAGGCCTCTGGCCTGACAGGAACTGAAGGCTTGATGATGCTGGATCATGATGATTCCTCAACTATGTCCAAGAATAAAACATTTTCGACTGCGTATTTGTATCGATCACATTGTAGCCAATTATAGGCTCAGCTGCAACATGAGGGTCTCTGGACACTGAGATAGGGACTAGCAGTGGTTTTGTCATGGCAGATTCTTTCCCCAGTCTAAACTCTACCTCCACCCAGCCCATGAAGGGGATCTCAGTCTGGCTGCCACCCCCAATAAAATGTCTGAGCCTAACAGTTCACTGAGAGGTCGTGCCTGAGCGCCTGAGACCCACAATGCCACTACTGGAACTGCATCCAGTGTGCAATGTACTGTGTGTCTCTTTGCAATCAACTTGATGAGTCTTTCTTTGCGTGGGGGTGGGAGGTCGTTGACTGATGAGGTTTGAGGTGCTGTGGGAGGGGGGACTGGTTGCTGCATGTTGGGACTGGACGATTCACGGGCTACCCAGAGTCCCGGCTGGCAGCTCCATCTGGTTTCCCTGCTGCTCTCTGGCTCGTCGACACCCTCTGGAGAGACGCCCCTCCTGTCCACACTTAAAGCAATGTCTGCAGCAGTCACCCGTCTGAGCTTCCTGACACGCCCTGCAACCTCTGGGCCGACTCCGGCTGGGTGTGAACGTTTTCTCATCGGTCCAGCTTGTGTGGCCTCCACTGTCTGTGACATTAACTTTTTAATTTCTAGAACCTCAGCCTTCAGCACTTCTATTGGATCTATCTCTATTTTGGGTCCCTGACTTTTCTTCCTCCTCCCCCCTGCTTCAGGAGCAGTACTGTCAGCTGCTGATGCTGAGGCGTCAGGTGGGTACACCTCTGCCTGCACTTCACTGACTTTTGGGGGCTTGTTTATGACCGTCTCCCTCAGTTTTTGCTGTCTTTCCTGTTCTAAGTTTGCAGCCTCACTGATCGGCTCAATTAATACCTCCTCTGTGACAGCACGGTTCCTGAGATGTGGCTTGAGCTGGAACTTCACTGCATCACTGTAAAGACCTGTCTCGATGGAGCGGAGGAACTCTCTCTGGATTAGCTCTGGACTAAACTGCTCACCTTCTTCACCTGCATCATCATCACAATATTTTCTCATTAACTTCTCTTTCAGTTCTATTGTTCTGAATAAGAAATTCGGGGCTGACTCCTTTGGATCTTGTGTCATGTTCATCAGGCGATGCAGCAGGTCGGAGGAAGAATCCACCTCGTAGTGAGCCCTGAGTGGTCTTGAGGGTGTGCAGTGTCAGCTGTCTCTTTATTTCCAACAACTCTCGCAGATGGAGACCTGGGCTCGCAGCACGAGTGAATGCTTCCATGATCTCTGTTTCTCCACGTCCTTTCCGCTGAGCGGACTCAATCTGGTTCATGAGACTTGTGTCGAACAATTTATCCTTTTGACCAACTTCTCCAATCTGCCCGATTATCCGGAACTCCCGCTCAGTGTCACCTCAGGCAGTCTGGTTGGTGCTGCATGGCCGTTCTTGTCCTCTTCCTTTGTGGTCTCGATGCCAGGCTCAGTAGCTCCCCCTACTGCTTGTGTCTTCTGCTTGATCTTGACCTCCAACGCCCCAATGTCTTCTTCCATCTGCTGCTGCAACTTCTGGTCCTGAATTTTTAACTTCTCCAGCTCACTTGTCTCCTGAACTGCGATCTCAGCTTCTGGTTCCCATTTTGTCGGCTTCAGAGAGGCCGGGTAGGACAGTACACGTTGCAGATACTGCTGATATGACTCTTCGGACTCTTCACCCTCCTCGATTTCATGTAATGTTATTTCCACCAACCTGATTAAAGCTGGTGTCCGGAGTTTCGTTCGTTTCCAATGTATGAATCATTTTTTAACAGAGCTTAAATGTGTCAGTCTGGTTCGATACTACAATATAATATCAGCATAAAGCAATATAAAAATGTATTTATGAGCCCCGCCTTCATCTCATAGACCCCCATGTTATCCGAAAAAGCGCCGGTCAGCGTCAGCCAATAGATTTCGAGCTTCCACCTTGTCCTGCTGTCAATCAAAGTGTGGAGCAGCCAGAGAGCACGTCGCTCGCCCAGCAGGGGAGAGTTAGCTCTGCAGCAGATATATCCACTGTCTGCTGAACATCCACCGGAAACAGCTCAACATGGAGGATGCTGCAGGACTGGAGGCTCTCATTTTCACCCGACAGATAATTCGCGTGCACAATTAAGGGGGCGTGGCTTGGTCGCTCATGAAAGCAGAGGGAGGGCGGAGCCTGAGACTTTGGATTAAAAAAAAAAACTCTCTCTTTCAAAACTCCGGACACGAGCTTTAAGGTGCGTCTTCTCTTGGTGGCAAACCCCCCCACAGGTGCAGTGCACTTTAGATGCTCACACAGGGAAATGAGCTCCTTCTCCTCCAGCCTCAGTAGTATCCTGCTTATATCATCCCTTATTTCCTCCATGGTCCTCCTCTGCTCTGTCCGTCTGCACATCTATGCGACTGGGCCGTGGGCTGAATCAACCATCCTCAGCTACCAAAATCTGTAGCGTGGCACAAGGCAAAGCTGCACTCCACTTCACATTTAGTTTGATTTTTTTTTTTTTTTTTTTTTTTTTTTGGTTCTGTAAAGAGCAAAAAAAAGTCTTTCAACACCACAGTTGATACATTCACTGACTTCCGTGTGTGTTCCCGTTCTCGGAGTGTAATCACGCGAGACTATCCCGAACCCTGAACACACCGTGTAGCGAACGCGCCCTCTACTGGTCAGAGTTAGACACTGCTTTATAAAACAACACTTCTCAATCCACTAATGGCTCTGAATGCCACACAAACATAAAAACTGAGTTGAAAAACAAAGAACAGAATACAAAGAAAAAAGGTCTGAAAAGGAGCAGGAAGTAAAAAAAAAACCTGTTTAATTTGTACATAATATTCTTTAGTTGTGTACTTTTGTAACAGGTTATGTACAGAGTATCATATGTCAGCAGGAACTAGAATAAAATGGAAGAATTCCCACAGAAGAAACTGAACAGAATCAGATCCTGTCAGAGCAAATCTGTTATTTTCACAAGAAAAAGACCTATTAACCCCATAAAGCCCCCCTCCTTACTTTCTCTGTTTCCATTCTCCCCTTTATTGTTCTGCTTTTATAGGTCTTTTGTAGAAGTTTAACCCTCTCCTGTTTTGTTTTTTTTGTTTGTTTGTTTTTTGTAGACTTGACCTGACAGGTTGGAGATATGAGCACAGAAACATCAGGAAGGATCAAAGGTCAGTCGAATGAATCCAACAGAGAAGGAACCACCGGATCCAGGAAGGAGGGCTCTGGGTCTGGGTCTGGGTGTGTGTGTGTGTGTGTGTGTGTGTGTGTGTGTGTGTGTGTGTGTGTGTGTTCTTGTATTTCTATCCTTGTCGGGGCCAAATGTCCCCACAAGGATAGCAAAACGTGAAACGACGTGCCTTGTGGGACCTTTTTCCGGTCCTAAGTAGGAGAAACAGTGTTTTCTTGACCATGTTGTTGTTACTGAAAAAAGTAAAAGTGCAAAAACATTTCTTTAGGGTTAGGCTTTGTTGTGGTGTGGGTTAGGGTTAGGGTAAGGGTCAGGGTTAGGGGCTAGACATGAATGGGAGTCAATGGACGGTCCCCACAAGGATAGAAATACAAGACTGTTTGTGTGTGTGTGTGTGTGTGTGTGTGTGTGTGTGTGTGTGTGTGTGTGTGTGTGTGTGTGTGAGTGTTCTCTTCACTTCCTGAACTTTGCCAGTTCCTCCCTCATCAGACAGAAGTCCTCAGTGAGCCTCTGGTTCTGATCAGCTGACTGAATGATGGCGTCTCTCAGCTTCTGGTCTTCTTCAGGTGTTGCAGTGACTCTGAAAACGTTCACGAGCAGCAGCAGCAGGCTGGTTACTGATTGAATCAACACCTCCACCACATCAACAGCTCCTCCACTCTTCTTCTTCAGCTCAGACACCTGATGGAGGACCTTCTGAAGACCCTCCACATCTTTCAGGGACTCTTCAGCCTGATACTTGGAGACGTTCTCCTCCAGATCTTCGCATGTTTGATGGATTTGAACCAAGAGCTGCTTCATCGGTTCAACAATCTTCATCAACTCTTCTCCCAGATTCTTCACCTCTTCAGCACTTCCACTCTCACTCATCATTTTAGTGATATTTGCACTGATGACAGCACCTCCACCTGTAAGAGCAGCTGCACCACCAGCAGCAGCAGCAAATGGAAGAAGAACTGGGACTGCTGCACTGAGCAGGAGGAGAGCAGCTCCACCTGCAGCTCCTACAGCTCCGGCTGTTCTTCGAATGTCTGCTCTTCTCTGCATGTCTTTGACTTCTTCAGAAATCCTCAGAAGCTCCTCCACGATCTCCCTCATCCTTGGTTCATTGCTGTTGAGCAGTGAGGTGAAAGAATCTGAATCCAGCTGAAGTTTATTGACCAGACCTGACAGGTCAAACGGCAGCTCTCTGCTGCGCCGTCTCCTTGGAGGTGAATCCATCTCTTGAAGGTTCCTTTAAAAACAACAAATAAAGAGTTTCAAACCCTCTGAAGTGATTTCCTGGATGTTTTCTTTCATTCTGTCTCTCACCGGCCTCCAGCCTCGGGGGGTCTGGGGGCTCGAATCTCTTCTTCTTAGAGGAAATCAACCAGCAGTGAAAATATCTCATCAGTACAAAATCCCATCATGCACTACAGCTCTACAAAAATAACACAAAATACTCTGCGTTCACATGAAACTCATAGGAAAGAAGCAGCAGACAGAACAGGAGCTCCTGCTCTTCCTTCAGTTCTGCTGCAGTCGTTCTGTTTGCAGTTTGTCTCACAGCTCTCATTAAAGGGGACATATTATGCTATTTTTCAGTTACGTCATTTCGGTCTCAGAAGCCCAATAACATAGTATTTAAGTTTGTTCGCCCCAACTTCATGCTATGTTCAGAGTTTGAGCGGTCTAAAACGTGGCTCTGACGAGTCCTCCTCAGAACAGGCTGTTTCTGAGCCTGCTTTCCGGTATGCACTTGAACGCATCTGGCCACGCCCACTCTCTCACACACACATGGTGGCGGCACAGTCAGGGGGAGGAGTTAAATCTGCTTATTTCAGGATAAGCAAAACAAACGCGAACTCCACCATTTCAGCTTCAGTTTCATTTTCACAAAGTTTGGTGGAGCAAGACAGGGAGGAAACAGAGCGTTTTCACATTTGAACGTCATAATGAGGCTACGGAAACACATACTACTATAGGAAACGCTTCACAGAGTGAAAAAAGCTGAATATGTCCCCTTTAAACATCCAGGTATTCACTGCGGTCAAGCCAGCCACGCGGTGTTTAGCGGGGCGCACATATTCTCAGCATTACGGTAAAAGTCAAGCCGAAAGGACTGCAAAATAAACGTCCAGCGGTTCAGACACCGCGGCAGTATTGTCAGTAGTTTCTATTAATGTTTTGATGGAAAAGCAGTGTTTTAGCTCAATTATTGGCAGATTCTTTGACTTATTGACTCGAAATCAGCATTATTAAAGCTTTACTTGATGTACTTCGTTGTTCCGATATGTTTTCCAGCAACAGTATTAATATATCTTCTATTACTTAAAAAAGAAGGTGAGTTGTGATCCGCGGAGCTTGACGTTTATTTTGTAATCCTTTCAGTTTGGTGAACATTGAATATTCCCCCATGCTGCCACATCATGGTCACTTTAAACTCACTGTGAAATACACTCGACGCAAACTATGTTCAAACTCTAACGCTGGTCCTGCGCCCCAGAGAGACCAAAGCTGTTACAGAACTCTGAACTGAAGGACCTGATCTCACCTTTACACACCTGATCTCACCTTTACACACCTGAGCAGCAGGAAAAGACGCGGTTATCCGTGCGTGACGCTGGAAGCTGCGGTGCAGTTCGAAGTGAAACGCAAATAAACGCAGATAAACTTTCTAGAAAAGGTCCAGCATGGAAGATAAGCATCAGCGTCGGTTTGGGGCAAAACTTTCACTTTTGAATTCATACGTTCAACTGACAGGTGGTTTGGTGAAGATAAGGAGCAGCTGCTCTCTCTCTCTCTCTCTCTCTCTCTCTCTCTCTCTCTCTCTCTCTCTCTCTCATAAAAGAGGAAAGTGGGGTAAATATTATAAAACTATTTAAAATGTTCAGACTTCATGCTATATTTAAATGTTCATTCATTAAATTGTTTAAAAGGTAAATGACCTGCTTGTCGTGTTGAAGGTTCATTAATTCAGACCCCAGCAGGAACTGAAGAGTCACATCAGTCCATCTACTGAAAGAGGGATTTCTGCCTGTTTTGACTGTTTTAGTGGATTTTATCAGCCCAGCTGAAGACGGTAAACCCTTCATTAACAGGTTTTCCTCCTGATCAGCAGCTTTTAATGCTGATATAGACACAAGAAGCTCAGCTGGTGTTCTAAAGGTTCATTCTGGTGTTTCTGTTTCCTCCAGGTCGAGCCATCGGCAGAGCAGCAGCACCAACCGTCCTCCTTCCTCCAGGACTTCTGGGCCAGAACACAGTGACCCCGTCAGCCACTGATGCCCAGGTTCAGTGAAATGATGAGTCTGGTCGTTACTGAAGCTGAGGACAGGGATGTGATTTCTGTTGACGTGTCTCTGACTCTGCTGACGCTGTAATGATACGAAGCTGGTTGAAGGTGTTTGTATCAGAATGTTGTTGTTTATTTCTCTTCATGTGAACCTTGTTTGTCTCGTGCTGTCCTGGATGTTCAGGATTTAAAGTCCAGCTGTTCTGGATGTGTTGCTGACAGTCCATCAGAGAGAAGCAGACCTCACAGCTGCTGGAAGCTGCTTCACTCCGCCTCAGCTTCCCCACTGGTCTGGCGCTGGACGCCCCCTGCTGGCACAAACGGGGAATGGCAGAGACAGTCTAAGTACAGGATGAAAACAAACTGCTTTAGTGACCTGCAGCGACCTTTAGTAACCTTTAGTGACCTGCATTGACCTGCAAGAATGAGGAATCTTTGTCGTCACACCACACCACATGACCACGCCCTTTAAACCCAAATCATGAAGCTCAGGATGAAGATGACCTGACAGCATCAGCATGTCTGTAAGGCGGAGCTTCAGCACCACGGACAGCGACTGTGTCCTGCTGACGTCCATCAAGGGAGACGAAGCCGACCAGGAAGTGTCAACAACTGTCCATATCCCATCATGCACCAGGCGTTGCTCCAGACAGGCTGTGGCTCCAGAGTGTAACCCAGGTGGGAAAACGGGGTTTTCCATTGAAATTTCCTGAATGAATTCCCCTGAAGACTAACAGGCTTCTTGCACATTGCTGCTGGTGGAGCGTGAGGGTGTGGGCGAGTACTTCCTGTCAAAGCTTCCGGTGGTTTCAGAGGGAGAGGGGGAGAAAAAAGTTCTTTTATTACGTAGTTTTTAAATGTCTTAATGGCCTCACGCCTTCTTATTTAGCTGATCTGTTTTTGCCGTATCGACCCTCGCGGCCCTGAGGTCCTCTGGCAGCAGCTTATTGTGTGTTCCTAAAGCCAGAACCAAGACCCCCCCACTACAGCCCGCCTGTGGAACAGCCTGCCAGAGACCCTCAGGACCAGAGACCCTCAGGACCAGAGACCCTCAGGACCAGAGACCCTCAGGACCAGAGAACCTCAGGACCAGAGACCCTCAGGACCAGAGACCCTCAGGACCGCAGAGACTGTTGATAGTTTTACAGGGAGGTTGAAAACACTCCTTTTTAATCTGGCTTTTAATTAACCTTCTATACTTCTTATCTCCATCATTTTTATTTTTGGTCATTTTAATTTTTAATCTACTCATCCTATTTATTCGTTCTATTTTTACTATGTACTTTTCATTTATTTTACTTTTCTATTTTATAATCTTATCTTACTTATTTTTTTATTAGCTTTGTATCATGTCTTTTTATGTTTTTAGCTGTTTAACTCCAGTGTTTCCTGAGGGGGGGGGTCCTTCACTCTGAGGGGGTCCTTCACTCTGGGGGGGGTCCTTCACTCTGAGGGGGTTCTTCACACCAGGAGCTGGTCCCGGTCCTCTGCTGGGGTCACTGCACTCGAGTCCTCTGGTCCCGGCTGGCCTGGGGGGCAGCACAGTGACAGTTGTAACAGAGGATACGTTTCCATGCAGGCAGGAACCCTTTCTTAACCGGAAATCCTCAGTAATCCGGCTGCTCTCAGCCATGAAAACACCTGCAAAAACCTCAATCTGCTCATATTCTGGTTTCTAAAAACCCCAATAGGCAAGTTTACATGGACCAGGTATAAGCGGATTGTACGTGGAGCGGATTGTAAAATGTGTCATGTAAACGACCGAGTGGATCCGCTTCACTCGGAGCGGATTGTAATTTGGAGCCGATTGTATGAGGTGGTCTACGCAGATCGACAATCCGCTCCGTGTCCCTTATAAACGAGTCTGACAGCGGAGCTTGTACTGGGGGAGTGTTTGTTCTGGCATGGTGTGACGTGCCAGTAAACGGGAAGCAGCACAGTCAAAAAACCAGCAGAGAACGCCACGGTGGTTGAAAGACACTTTTTTAGTAAAAAACCCCGACAGAAAAAACATTGGAGAGGCGAGATGGAGCCAAATTGCGCAACAGCGAGTTGTATAAAGAGCTCTATAGCAGAATACAAGCGATCGCCGGCCGGTGTTATGGATTAACTGGTTCCCGTGTTAACGAATGACGGCGGAGGTCTGTGTAAACACATTTTGATTACAGCAGTTGTTAAAGTAAGACTCACAAATGACTTTAAACGTATACACTCCCTGTAACTGTCGATAACCGACGTTCGCAAGAACGACTACATTTTCAAATCACGTATTGGCCACAAGTTAACACGGGCACCAGTTAATTCGAAACATTGACACGCGGAGCAGAGGCAGAGCTCACACCGAGACGTGGCGCTCGGTGCAGCGATGCTGCAGCCTATGGGCGGCCGATATGATCAAAAATACGGCGTCAGAGACGCGTTTAAAGCGGCCGCCCATAGCAGCCAGGGGAGCAGCCGCTCCTTCAGCAGCGTATCAGGGACTTTTGGGACATTATCTGAGCAGATATCAGCAGATAAAAACTCTCTGCTCGGCGCTGAGGACTGCTGCTGCGGAGCTAAAGACCTGCAAGTCCCTCGTGAGACTTTGTGCGCATGTCACAGGACGCTGTATAATCCGCTTCACCAGGGTCTTTGTAAACGAGGATTCATCGTGGATCACTTCATGAATACACTCCGTTTAATACGATTGTTTACAATCCGATTGAAAAAAACACCCATGTAAACTGGGCCAATGTTACCCCTGGCTCCTCCTTTTCTATCCTGAATTTGTGGTCATCAGAATATTTCGGTCAAAAGGGACATTAAATCCTGTTCTGCCAGGTTCTATCCACAGGGAATCTGGTCTTCTGAGTCCAGGAACTGCTTGTGATCCGGTTTGAATAACGATGGTTCAGTTCTTCTCTTTTACTGAAAAAACCCTGCATCGCTTCATGAACCCGTTCCAGCTTCTTCTGGAGCTCGTCTCACCGCTGAACACTCTGTTTCTAACAGCATGCAGAGAGAGCCTGGCAGGACCCGATCCGGACCCGGAACACGATCCGGACCCGGAACACGATCCGGACCCGGAACACGATCCGGACCCGGAACACGATCCGGACCCGGAACACGATCCGGACCACACCCTGCTGCACATGCGCCCGCATGATCGCAACCCGATTTACAGAGAGACGGCTCTGTCTGTCCCGCTGTCTAAAGTCCAGGAAGATTACATTCTTAAAAAAACTGAAACAATCTGTGTGTGTGTGTGTGTGTGTGTGGGAGGGGGGGTCATATGTGCAGGTCTATATTGTGGCGTTGGAGCAGCGAGTTGCGGGCAAGAAGACGAGGCGAGGTCTGCTCTGTTGCTCAACTGAAGCTTTATTGTGAAATCAACCAAGCAAGGGAACTTAACACACCAATATCGAGACAAAATAAAAGCCCCAGGTCACCCCCCAAGTGACCCCCTTGACCCACGGTCCGACACATAATGAACATAAAAGGACACAAACAGCACACAACAGTAAGCAAAACACAACCACAACAAAAGGAAACGCAAATAAACCACATAACCCCCATATATGGCCCTGAAAGTCCTGAACGGGGAGCTCCCATAATGCCCCGCGGCTCCCTGGAACACTCAGTTGTGGAGCAGTGGCTCCCTAGCGCCCCTAGCGACCCCCGCGGTCGCTACAATATTAAGCATCTCAGTTATTAGAATATTTTAGAAAGATGCGTCTGTCCCATTATCACACAGAGAAATGATCATTTAACATCACATATTGAAAAAGCCGTCAGACTAAACTCTGGACGGGACATTGTGTTTGTGAAGAGTCCGTTTTTACAAATGATTTGTCTGAAATAGCTTCACTCAGCATCATGACCTCCTCTGCCCTCCTCTCACATCCACTGAGGAGGATTCTGTGTTTTCCCACCGTAGTGATGGACAGAACCGTCCGACTGAAGCAGTCTGCTGCTTTTAACACCGACTGAGAAAAGACGCTTTGAAGGAATCTGATTACAACAAGCTGCCGACCGGGAGGCTTTCAGTCTGCCTCACAACACACACTTCAGTCCAGCTGGATGTTCCTGTGGTGAACAGAGTCTCTCCTGGACAGTAGAGTCTGAGCCTCTGGCACCGGGTCCCGTTGTCCAGGGCCTGGTCTCTGGTCCCTGGCTCCTGGTCCCTGGCTCCTGGTCCCTGGTCCCTGGTCCCTGGTCCCTGGCTCCTGGTCCCTGGCTCCTGGTCTCTGGTCCCTGGTCCCTGGTCCCTGGCTCCTGGTCCCTGGCTCCTGGTCTCTGGTCCCTGGTCCCTGGCTCCTGGTCCCTGGTCCCTGGTCCCTGGCTCCTGGTCCCTGGCTCCTGGTCCCTGGCTCCTGGCTCCTGGTCCCTGGCCCCTGGCTCCTGGTCTCTGGTCCCTGGTCCCTGGCTCCTGGTCCCTGGTCCCTGGTCCCTGGCTCCTGGTCCCTGGTCCCTGGCTCCTGGTCTCTGGCTCCTGGTCCCTGGTCCCTGGCTCCTGGTCTCTGGCTCCTGGTCCCTGGCTCCTGGCTCCTGGTCCCTGGCTCTCCACTCTCCATCAGTCAGATGTGACGTTACACACCACAGAGCTTCAGTGATAAACATCCGACACACAGCAGCTGCCTGACTTCATCACATTATCAGACCAGAGAAAAGTTTCTTCACTGCAGTTATTTTTATTGACATTTCATTAAACTGAACTCGACTGCAGAGAACAAATCCACAGACAACAACATGCGGTCTGTATGAATGAATGAAAGCATGAATTTATTTCAAACATAAAAAATGAGTGGAAAAACAAAGAACAGAATACAAAGAAAACAGGTCTGAAGAGGAGCAGGAAGTAATATAACATGTTTAATTTGTTCGTAATATTCTTTAGTTGTGTACTTTTGTAACAGGTTATTCAGATTCAGATTCAGATTCAGAAAACTTTATTGATCCCACAGGGCAATTCGTTTGCAGCATATCCCGAGTCGTTTCACATGTAAATACAACATGAGACAGACCAGTTTAACCACAAGTGGAACTCAGGTTGAAAAATATTAAAATGTTATGTACAGAGTATCATATGTCAGCAGGAACTAGAATAAAATGGAAGAATTCCCACAAAAGAAACTGGACAGAATCAGATCGTCTGTCAGAGCAAATCTGTTATTTTCACAGGAAAAAGACCATAAAGCCCCCCCCCCCCAACACTCTTCTCTCAGTTTCTATTCTCCCCTTTATTGTTCTTTTATAGGTCTTTTGTACAAGTTTAATCCCCTCCCTCTCCGTTTTTTTCTTTGAATTCTTTTATCTCATGTATATTCTCTAAACTATTAATAGGAGGACAATTCAGCATGCAAAGAAGATGGATTTATTTTGTAGACTTGACCTGACAGGTTGGAGATATCAGCACAGAAACATCAGGAAGGATCAAAGGTCAGTCGAATGAATCCAACAGGTCAGAGGGAAGGCTCTGGGTCTGTGTGTGTGTGTGTGTACGAGTTTTTCTGTCCTTGTGGGGACATTTAGTCCCCACAAGGATAGGAAAACCTGGCACGACCTACCTCGTGGGGACATTTTTTGGTCCCCATGGGGGGAAACAGTGTTTTCTTGACCATGTTGTTGTTACTGAAAAAAGTAAAAGTCCAAAAACATTTCTTTAGGGTTAGGCTTTGTTGTGGTGTGGGTTAGGGTTAGGGTAAGGGTCAGGGTCAGGGGCGAGACATGAATGGGAGTCAATGGACGGTCCCCACAAGGATAGAAATACGAATGTGTGTGTGTGTGCGTGTGTGTGTGTGTGTGTGTGTGTGTGTGAGTTCTCTTCACTTCCTGAACTTTGCCAGTTCCTCCCTCATCAGACAGAAGTCCTCAGTGAGCCTCTGGCTCTGATCAGCTGACTGAATGATGGCGTCTCTCAGCTTCTGGTCTTCTTCAGGTGTTTCAGTGACTCTGATAACGTTCACGAGCAGCAGCAGCAGGCCGGTTACTGATTGAATCAACTCCTCCACCACATGAACAGCTCCTCCACTCTTCTCCTTCAGCTCAGACACCTGATGGAGGACCTTCTGAAGATCCTCCACATCTTTCAGGGACTCTTCAGCCTGAAACTTGGAGCCTTTCTCCTCCAGATCTTCACATGTTTGATGGATTTGAACCAAGAGCTGCTTCATCGGTTCAACAATCTTTATCAACTCTTCTCCCAGATTCTTCACCTTTTCAGCACTTCCACTCTCACTCATCATTTTAGTGATATTTACACTGATGACAGCACCTCCACCTGTAAGAGCAGCAGCAGCAGCAAATGGAAGAAGAACCGGGACTGCTACACTGAGCAGGAGGAGACCAGCTCCACCTGCAGCTCCTGCAGCTCCAACTCTTCTCTGACTGTCTGCTCTTCTCTGCATGTCTTTGACTTCTTTAGAAATCCTCTGAAGCTCCTCCACGATCTCCCTCATCCTTGGTTCATTGCTGTTGAGCAGCGAGGTGAAAGAATCTGAATCCAGCTGAAGTTTATTGACCAGACCTGACAGGTCAGGCGGCAGCTCTCTGCTGCCCCGTTTCTTCAGTGTTGAAGACATGTCTTGAAGTTTCCTTTAAAAGCCAACAGGAAGGCCAACAGCAAGGTCTCAGGCCTGAACTTTTGTGTTTTACTGTGTTATTAGTAAATTATTTTATTTATTTGTTGTTTGTTGCACCGTGGGTCCGAGAGGACTGTAATTTCATTTGTGCTGTATGTGTTTATGTATGGCATATTTGACAAATAAACTGACTTTGACTTTGACTTTGACTTTCTCTCCACTCTGATGAAACACACATACACACACACACACACACACACACACACACACACACACACACAGTGATTTTCAGTTACTAATCTTTCTGAAACACAGTGGGACAATAAAAGCATTCATTCGGCCACTGACTGATCAGGTTGTCATCGGGACACCTCAACGGAGAGTATGGAAAAAAAAATCCACTAAATCACATTGAAGGACGCCGTTTTCTGACTGGAAGTCCATCCCGGGCTGCAGAGCCCGAGATGGATTCTTATGGTGAGTCCATGTGACGAATATCCTCCACTGCAGAACAGACGCACTGTCTCTTTACCAGCCAAAAGCACACTATGACAAACATGCTGTGTTCACAGGGCGTCTCGGTACTGTGGTTCACTCTAAAACCAGACTGATGTCTTTCTAAAATGTTATTAATCATTAAAAAGTCATTGACTTGGTTAAAACCAGTCTTTCTAAAACTTTACTTAAAAACGGTCAGTTGGATCCTGGTCTGTAGTTATTAAGAACATTGGGGTCTAAACTGCTCTTCTTCAGAAGGGGCTTCACCACCGCCGTTTTACAGGCAGTGAGGAAGACGCCGTCTGAAGAGAGCAGTTCATGATGTTTAAAATCTGTTCCTCCAGGAATCCATAGAGTGATTTAAACAGTGGTGGGGATGGGATCTAGAAGGCAGGTTGTTGATTTTACTTGGGAGAAAACTGGACCAAGAGTCCTTCATCAACCAGGTCCAGACTGTCCAGTGTGTCCTCAGGCATGGACAACGGTTCAGCTGTGCTCACTGATAAAACCTGTTGAGGTAAAAGACTGGACCTGATGTCCAGGATTTTAGTTCTGAGGTGGTCTGCAGAGTCTTCACAGAGAGCGTCTGTCGGCTCCTTAAAAGCTTTATTAAAATTAGAGCCAGTTAAAATGTAGAAGGTGGAGAAGAGGAAGCGGGGGTTGTCTTTACCGTCTGGAATAAGTTGAGAGAAGTGGGAAGTTCAGCCTGTTTAACTGCATTATTGTAGATTTTGAGTTGTTGACGTAGAATGTCGTGATGTACAGTCAACTTGGATTTCCTCCACCTTCTTTCAGCTCTCCTGCATTTTCTTTTCAGTGTGATGATTTTAGCAATCTTCCTCCACGGGGGTTTGGAATGGCCCTTGATTGTTTTAGTTAAAAGTGGAGCGACTGAGTCCAGCTGGACTTCAGTTTACTGTTAGAATTGTCAACGATAAAATCACAGGGTGCAGGTGAAATCACAGCAGGAGTGCTCTGTAATGGTGCGTTCACAGAGGACGCGTCGCGGGCGTCGTCGACACTTGGGACGCCTCGAAGCTGACACTTGTGACGCTTCAAGCACGACGCTTGACACCAGGTGGTCACAAAGCTCGCGACACTCTTGACGCGCGTCAGTTTATTGGCGAGCGGGAGGCTGATTTCTGTTTCCAGCTATGGCGGATCGCATCAGGAGAGCGGCTCGGCTTTATTTGTTAAATAAAGCTAGACCGCATCGTCGTCGGAAAAGTGGCTATTGGCTGGTCTGCTCCTCTCTGCTCTGCCTGCAGCAGGGGGCGCTGCTGAGACTGACCACTGTGAGTGCTTTGGGACGGGGGAGGGGCTCACGCAGCACCCGCTGCTCATTGAGGACAGCAGCGAGACGTTCTGTCACGTCTCCAGAGCACCAGAGAAGGTTGCTAGACTTGTCGCTAGTTGCTTTTGACAAATAAAAGTCGCCAAGAGGCTTTGGAAAGTCGCCAGATTTAGCGAGAAAGTCGTCAAGTTAGCAACACTGGCCGGCCCGCATCGGTGCTCGGATCACTCGTAGTGACGTAGCACCGGAGGGATCGTCTCTGATTGGTTGACGCCCAGCGGCAGCACGTCGAAAGTTCAGTTTTCCCAACTCTCAAAAAGCGACGCTCACGACGCTCCTGACGCGCCGCCCGCCGCCCGCCGCTCCACGACGCTCGTCCACCATAGACTTTGCATAGAAAAGCGCCGCTCACGACGCTCGCGACGCGTCCAGTGTGAACGCAGCATTAGATCTCTTTAAAACCTGCAGCCACTTCAGTAGTAAGGCGTGTCCTCACTGTTCTCACCGGGGCCCCCTGCTGGTTAAAACTGGTGATGTTAAAAACACACAGTAGTGGTCAGACACAGCCAGGTCAACAGCAGAGGACACACTGATGGACAGGTCCAGGGTGTGTCCTCTGTTGTGAGTTGGCTGTGCCACATGCTGTTTAAAATCTAAACAGTTTAAAAGGTTTAAAAATTATCTGGACATTGAGTCCGAGATGTCGTCAACATGTAGGTTAAAATCACCAGTTATTAAAATTCTACTATATTTAGAATGAATTATTGATAAAAGTTCTGAAAATTTACTGATAAAAAGACTGGAGTACTGAGGGGGTCTGGAGTACTGAGGGGGTCTGGAGTACTGAGGGGGTCTGGAGTACTGAGGGAGTCTGGAGTACTGAGGGGGTCTGGAGTACTGAGGGGGTCTGGAGTACTGAGGGGGTCTGGAGTACTGAGGGGGTCTGGAGTACTGAGGGGGTCTGGACTCTGTTAAACACAGGATTGGGGGACTGCTAAAAACAAAGGCTTGGTGCTCAAAGGAGATAAAACTATTAAAAGCTACTGCACATGCGCTAAATCTGTTTTTTAAAATGAAGCAGTCCCTCCACCCCTCTTAGCCTATCTGCTTGAAAATAAAAAGTTAAAACTGGGTGGGGAAGCCTCAGTGAGGAGAACAGGAGCGTCAGTGCCGCCGTGTCTCAGTTAAAAGCAGACTGTCGAAGTTTTTGTCTAAAATAAGATCATGAATAATGAAAGATTTGTTTAAGAGAGAGTCACATTCAGCAGCGCCATATTAATGGTGGTGGGCGGGCTGGATGTGGCTCTCAGTGAAGTTTCACTGTTAAAAGAGTCCTTTTTTGTTTAAAACAGTCCGGGGGAGCAGACTTCCGGGGTCATGGCTTAGGGGAGCGGATAAGCAGTGCCACCTCTCTCAAGTTTAGACAGATATACCACTGAAAACTCGATATTGGACAATTCTTTCAGAGCGTAAAGACGCTGTACGTGGCTCAGCAAACAAGCGAAGCATAGAAGACTCGGAAATGTCTAAAACACGGGATAAAAACGCCGCTTCGTCGAAAGCTAGCACCGCGGCGGAGCAGGCTAATGCTAATCCTAGCATAGCCTCTGCCACCGCAAACGACCTGCTCGCAGCTATCGAATCTCTCAAGACCGGGATGAAACAGGACAATGACAATGTGAGAAGGGATATTTCCTCCCTCCATCAAGAGCTAAGTAGCAAACTGGATAAAGTGGCGGAAGACATGAGAGGCCTCACAGACAGAATGGACGAGGCGGAGGCTCGGGTCGGGCATGTTGAAGACGTGACATTGGACTTGTCTCGAGCGCTGACCGAATGTTTGAAGCGACAGAGAGGAATACAAAACAAACTCACGGATTTGGAATCAAGATCCCGAAGAAATAATATAAGAATTTTGGAGTGGACGAACGAGAAAACCCCAAGTCTATGGTGCAGTATATTACGGATCTTCTCTGCCGTGAGTTGAGCTTACCAGCTGAACTGGCTCTTAATGTGCAGCGTGCCCACCGGGTCCCCACAGCCAAGCAGTCTGATGCAGGTGCACCACCGAGGCCGATCATAGTCAACTTCCAGGAGTTTGCAATTAAAGAGATGATCCTCAAAGAAGCTTGGAAAAAAGGTCCGATCCAGTTAAACGGAAAAAACGTATATTTTGACCATGATTATGCGACGGAAGTTATCCAAAAGCGTAAACGATACCAGAAGATCAAAAAAGCGCTGAAAGAGAGAAACATACGCTTTCAAACGCCTTACACAAGCATCCGAATTCACTGGGAGGATGGATCTCGCGTGTACCAGACCGCGCATGAAGCCGGGCTCGAGCTTCGCAGACGGGGATACGAGGTGGAGGTGCCTGCGGCAGGTGACGAAGGGGACGCGGAGGTGCAGCTGCAGAGAGAGGAGCGGCCCACAAGGGGGCACTCATCGTCAACGGGGCTGAGAGCGAAAGAGAGGCTGAGGGAGTTCCAGAGATCCGACGACAAATTACTCTGAAAAAAGTCATCTACATCAGTGGTGTTATCGCTCAAGTGGCTTCTTTCAATTCATCAATATGGAGGGGCGGCACCGGAAGCAGGGAGAGTAACGCTGGACATTTAGGATGGAGGTATTTTTTAAACCTTCTTCACCTATTATAGGGCCCCCCCTGAAACGGGGACGTTGCCCTAGACCTCCCAGCGGGGTCATGGTGGGTTTGACATTTAACCCATTGAGTGGGAGTCTGTTATTGTTCAGATTTTGTTTTCAAATAGTTGTTTTAGGTTTATGTTTGTTAGTGGGGTCTATTGTCATTACAAGTATTCATTATGAGTGGGTTGGATAAACTGAACATTGTGTCCATAAATGTGAACGGTCTTGGTAATGTGATTAAGAGAAGCAGGCTGTTGGCAAAATTAAAAAGGTGTAAAGCTCATGTGGCATTTATCCAAGAAACTCATTTGCCAAAAGAAGAACATGAGAAATTTAAAAAGCTCGGCTATATAAATGCATTCTTCTGCTCACATAAAAATAGCAGGAGAAGAGGAGTAATCACATTGGTTTCTAATACTGTTAATTTTGAAGTGAAGGAGGAAGATTGTGATCAGGAAGGTAGATATGTGATAGTTAAAGGAAGAATAGATAATACTGTTGTCACTTTAATCAATGTTTACTCCCCACCAGAGGGTGATCGGAGATTCTTTCAATTGTTATTTGACAAGATTACTAGTAAAGGTGAGGGAATTTTAATTTGCGGTGGTGATTGGAACACAGTTTTAAATTATTCCAAAGACACAACTAGTACAAAAACAAATAAAAACAATAAATCAATAGATATAAAAAGGTTGGTAAAGGAGGCAAATCTATGTGATGTATGGAGAGATCTTCATCCTCTAGAGAGGGATTTTACTCACTATTCAGCAGCGCATAAGATTCATTCCCGGATCGACTTTTTCCTCATGAACAATAATGACAGGCACCGGGTCTTAGACTGTAGTATAGGAATAGCGGATATCTCGGATCACAATGATGTATATCTAACTATTCACTTAGATAACCCAAGCAAGAAAACATTGTGGAGAATGAATGTCGGTATTCTTAATAATGAAAAGCTGGTCAAAGAAATAAAACAAGAAATTCAAGATTGCATAGCCAATAACAAAGATGACCAAATAGAGCCAATAATCTTATGGGACACTATTAAAGCAGTAATGAGAGGGAATTTGATATCAAGAACTGCCCATATGAAAAAACTGAAAACAATGACACATGCAAAATTAGAAGTCCAATTGAAGGAACTAGAGAAGAAACAACATCTGGACAAAAGTAAAGCTTTGGCGGGAAAAATAAAAGAAATAAGAAATCAACTGACAGAATTGGCTACTGAAGAGACTGAAAAGAAACTAAGGTTTACAAAACAGACCTTTTATGAAGCAGGCCCAAAAGCAACTAAAATATTGGCAAAGCGTCTAAGATCACAACAAATGAGAAATTCAGTTAATAGAATCAGAGATTTAACTACCAAAGAATTGTACTTTGAACCAGGACAAATTAAAGAAACCTTCCAATCTTATTATAAAACCCTATAAGAGCAGTCTGCGCAAGTAGACGAAAAGCAAGTAGAGGATTATTTGGCTAAATTAGATCTTCCCTCTATAGGGACCGCACAGAACGAGAGGTTGACTAAACCGATAACCAAAGAAGAACTCAATAAGGCAATCAGTCGATTAAAAAGTAATAAAAGTCCAGGGAGCGATGGTTATCCCAACGAGTGGTATAAGGTCTTTAAAGAAGAGTTAACCTCTGTACTGTTACATTCATTCAATTGGACACTGAAACAGGCAAAGAGCCCTCCTTCTTGGAAGGAGGCCATTATTTCTGTTTTATTAAAGGAA
This sequence comes from Salarias fasciatus, assembly GCF_902148845.1. Lineage (NCBI taxonomy): Eukaryota > Metazoa > Chordata > Actinopteri > Blenniiformes > Blenniidae > Salarias > Salarias fasciatus. The sequence goes on along the minus strand of NW_021941229.1, from coordinate 27,173,163 downwards.
GGGAAAAATAAGGAGTATTGTGAGTCATATCGGCCAATCTCCATCCTGAATGTTGATTATAAATTGTTCACCTCCATAATTTCAAGAAGATTAGAGCCTCTTCTCCCTGATTTAATAGACGAAGACCAGACAGGATTTATAAAGGGACGCCAAACACAGGACAACATACGACGGACTTTACACGTAATTTATGAAGCCAAGAAACAAAACACAGCCACAGCTTTAGTGAGCCTAGACGCCGAAAAGGCTTTTGATCGGGTCTGCTGGACCTATCTCTTTGCAGTTTTGAAGAGAATGGGATTTAGTGAAACTCTAATTCGGTGTATAAGGGCCCTGTATCACAAGCCAGAGGCCAGAATCAAAATAAATGGTGACCTGACTAATAGTTTTGAGCTCTTCAGAGGAAGTAGGCAGGGCTGCTGTTTAAGCCCTGCCCTATTTGCCTTGTTTATAGAGCCTCTGGCCCAGTACATACGACAAACGACTGAACTAAAAGGTGTAACAGTGGCCAAAGAAGAACAAAGGATAGGTCTCTTCGCGGATGATATTTTAGTATACCTCCAAAACCCCGACAGCTCACTCCCTAGACTTTTACAAATTTTAAAAGATTTTGGAAAAATATCTGGATATAAATTAAATATCACAAAAACTCAAATACTTTGTATTAACTACAGTCCAGCCCAAATAATCAGACAAAAATATAAACTCACATGGGATTCCGAACAAATAAAATATTTAGGGGTTAATTTGACTAAAGAATTTAGTACATTGTATGCAGATAACTATGGTAAAATGAATACAATAATTCAAAAAGACTTGTCAAAATGGACAAATTTAGCCTTAGATCTCAGCTCGAGAATAGAGGTGATTAAAATGAATGTAGAGCCCCGGTTGATGTATCTATTCAATTCTTTACCTGTACACATTCCAGACACGCAGTTCGCTAAATGGGATAAACAAGTGAGTAGATTTATATGGAAAGGAGCAAAACCAAGAGTAAGGTTCAAAACGCTTCAGCTTGAGAAAAAGAAAGGAGGTCTCGCACTCCCAAATTTAAAGGAGTATTTCTTGGCTGCTCAGTTGAGATATGTGATTAACTGGTGCGCAACGGAATATTATTCCAAATGGAAGCATATTGAACTCAACTATGATGCATGTCAACCCCAATCGAGACTTGGAGACAAAGCGAGTTCACGGCCTGAAGAAGTGAACCCTGTTATTGAAACAACCCTTAAGATCTGGTGGGAGGTAGTAAATAAACTCAAGCTGGAAGGAGACTGTAAACTGTTGGTTTGGCCCTCGCATTCCCCAAAATTTGAGATCTGCTTCAGGGCTCACTGTGAACACACACACACACACACACACACACACACACACACACACACACACACACACACACACACACACACACACACACACACAGAATTATTTCAAAAGGACAATGAATGAGTTTGTGGCTCAGGTCCTTGGAAGTCACATGACCTCCAAGCCCCGCCCATCAGCTGCCACTCAGAGAAGAAGTCTCTTCTCTAACTTTCTTCCCTCACATCAGTGTCAAACTGCATCTTATGTTTTCAGTCAGGAATTGATCCTGATTTTTAGAGCAGCAGAGGAAGAGCCCCCCATTGCTCACAGGTCCCAACATCAGAGCCACTTGCTCCAGATGTTGAAGCCCGTCCAGACGCTGACGTCCTGAAACTTGATCTATTGTCACCCCTAAAAGCAGATGTTGCTGGAATTATTATGAACGAGCTGCAATAGGTTCTCAGAGATGGGATACAGTCAAGTCAGCACATAGTGAAGTCAGCACATACCCAAGTCAGCCCAACGCAAACTTGCCGGGGGGGGGGTGGGGGTGGGGGTGGGGGGGCGGGGTGGGGGTGGGGGGGGGGGGGGCGGGGTGGGGGCTCTCATGTGGCCGAGTTGGTCGGTGCCGACTTGACTGTAAACTGCTTACCAAATCGGCCAAAAGCCTCTTTTTTTATCACGATTTGCACAGTTTTTTTCTTGCCGGCTGCGCCGCTGGTCCCCACGAAGCAGGCGGGCGGGCAGCCGGCTGGGCTGTGCAGCGCGCCGGGCTCCCTGTTTGGGAGACTGGAGGACAAACTGTGTGATTGCACATCCCACTTTTCAGTTTTTCATTTCTAAAAAACGTTTAAAACATTATATATATTTCATTTCACTTCACAATTGTGTCCCATTTGATGTTGGTTCCTCACAAGACATGCCAGTTTTATAACATTTTGTTTAAAGTATGAAATTTAAGAAAAAGGTAAGTGGGGGAGTTTGCACATTTTATTAGTGTGTATTTCATTGTTAGAAAAATAAAAGATATTTCTCACAGTGCATTTGTGGGTTCTCCCTTGCAAAAGTATTCACCCCCTTTGAATTCACTGACCTTTTTCTTAAATTTCATACTTTAAACATAAAGTTATAAAATCATAGTACTAGAATCATGGGACCAACTGTTATACAAAGCTCTTGAACTCCACTATCCTGTCAGGTTTGACCTGATATTATCACCAGCAGGGGGCATTACGATGTGTGGTAAAAACTGAATTTCACCTGTGTATATCAGTTTCATTTGATTTGAAAAAATAATCCAAATGAGCGTGTTCCTCATCACTCTAAACCCCTACATGGACTTATTTTGTATATTTTACTCTTCTATTTAGGGAAAAGGGGTATTTTGAAAATAGAGCTCACGGCATGATACAAATCCATTGATTAAGTCATGGATTTTATAGTTCTCTCTGGGGTTTGAACGTAGGGTTACGTGTATGAGTTTATGAATGCCAGTAAACCACATGAACAGCTGAACATGTGCTACTGGTAAAGTGTAATGCATGTCTTGTGAATTGAGTGTGAAGAAACACATCAGTCTGGATTTATTTATGTGATTTGCCAGCAACCGTGTGACTGATAGATGTTGCAAGGGGCTCTATGCACAACTCCACTTCCTGAACTTCAGGAGGCTCCTTGTTTCCTGTCTTTCATGACAGGACGAGCTGATTAATGCAGGTGTGTCTCTCCATTACTGTTGTGGTGACAGAGGTCAGGACACCTGGATTAATCAGCTCGTCCTGTCATGAAAGACAGGAAACAAGGAGCCTCCTGAAGTTCAGGAAGTGGTGAAGTTGTGCATAGAGCCCATTCCTGCGAGATCTTGTGTTCTCGCAATACCGACAATCCCTCTCTCTGAATCGATGGGTTTTGTCCACTGACAGTCGATAAGATGATTTTGGCTCAGAGTCCCAGGCAGATGTGGAAGCACAGATGATCTGGTGCATAAACCTGCCGAACAGATGTGCATATGAGACGCCCGCGGCGGGTTACTGTGCACATCGGACCACCCGTGTTGTTCAGAATCAAGAATCAGAATCAGAATTGTCTTTGTCATCGCAACAAGTTACCGAAGTTACAAGTGCAACGAAATTGCATGGGTTTTTAAGATGCCCAGGCAGCCAATTACGGCGCTCCGTCTTGAAAAGGAAACAGAGTTAAAGAAACTCAGACAGAAATTAGGGGGGGGGGGGGGGTAAAAAAAAAAGATACATCAATTCAGATCACGGTTCCGAAGGGAGTCGTGATTAGAAGTGAGAGACCGGGACGGCCTTGAATGAAGCAGTCAAAGTGAACTTAGGTTGCAGCTGAGAGTGAGAGAGGGAAAATAGACAAAGCAATCAGTCTTGTCTTGAATCTTCAGGGAGATTTGTTTAGTCTTCCAGGGGCGCCAGACACCATCAGAAGGTCTCTTGTTTTGGTGGAAGGAGCCGTTTGACCTTCCTTTGCTCGGTTTCTCCACATTTCAGACAGAAGCTGGCTTAACCCTCTCGGTGCTGGTGACGTCCAACTTGCGTCTCAATCGTCCATAACCCAAAATGTCCACCCTTCGAAAGAGTTCGCACAAACGGTCAGTCTCAGCTTTTGCCCGTTGATTTGAAAAGACCGTCCTCCCTTGGACGTCTTTTGTGGCGGCGGTCTTCTTAATCCTCCAGAGGATCAGGTCGCAGCACCGGCCAATCAGCAGCAGGCCGATCATCATAAATCCAAAAATGTAATCATCCACAATGACCTGGACGGACAGGGGTGCCAGGCATGTGACCCCCCTCCACTTCTCCTGGGCGTCCATCACATACCCAGCATGCCGAGTCCCGTCCGGACCGGCAGGATCCCCCGCTCCTGTGCTCTTTGTTGAAAAACTTGTATCAATTGCGTAGAGAGACCAGCTGATCAATTCCATGGTTGATATTTGATTTGTTTGAAAAAGCAAGTCCAGCGATTCCTCCAGTAAAACAGACGAGACAGAGAGCAGCAAGCAGAGACCAGAGGGAGGGAGGAGCAAAGTAGGGAGCGATAGAAAAAGCGTCCGCCTCCTCCGAGAGCCAGCAAAGATGTGTTGTTTGCAGCGTGATTCCCATAATGCCTTGGGGACCGGTCACATGACCAGACAGCTGCTGCGCCTTCGTAGCTAAGCTAGTCGGTTCAAACAGAACAGCAAACATGAAGCTCCAGGCACATTATCCACTTCTAACCTGTCAGTCACCATAATCACACAGTTTGTCCTCCAGTCTCCCAAACAGGGAGCCCGGCGCGCTGCACAGCCCAGCCGCCCACCCGCCCGCCTGCTTCGTGGGGACCAGCGGCGCAGCCGGCAAGAAAAAAACTGTGCAAATCGTGATAAAAAAAGATGCTTTTGGCCGATTTGGTAAGCAGTTTACAGTCAAGTCGGCACCGACCAATTTGATCACTTGAGAGCCCCCCCACAAGTTTGCGTTGGGCCGACTTGGGCATGTGCCAACTTCACTATGTGCCGACTTGACTGTATCCCGGGGTCGGTGCTGAGTTAGTCAGTGCCGACTTGGATTTGTGCCGACTTGACTGTAATCCTTCAGAGATGCTTTGGTGCCTTTTAAAGTTGAACTGCAATCGGTGAAATCACAGCTGGCGGACGACGGAGGTACTACTGATGCTGAGTTGGCTCAGCTAACGGGCACAATGGGGGACATGGAAGAGCCGCTTTCAGGATCGACGGATGACTCGACTAACTTGAAAACAACTGCTGAGTGCCTCGCTGCCATGGTCACTAGCTTGAAGACAAACGTGAGGACCTGGACTGCGGATCCTGCCGTTAAGATGAGGATGGTTGGTATTCCAGAGGGCCCTGAACCCCGCTGTCCTACAGCCGTGGCTGCCTTGCCGAAGTAAGTGTTCTCGCTGGATAAAGAACCACATGTGGGTCGATCTTATCTCACCCTTCAACCTAAACCAAAACCTGTTGACCGACCGCGACCCATTGACTGCAGGCCTCACTACTACAGGGACTGTTGGTAGCCTGCACTGTGCGAGAGAGTTCCAGCAGATTAAGGTTGGATAAAGGACTTAAACGGTCTTTCTGGATTACACTGCCAAGGCAGTCTGGGCTTGGGCATTCAACAATGTCAAGTGGCCCCTCTGTGGCATCGAGGAGTCCGATCTGGACTTTTCCACCCGGCGCAGCAAAGTATCAGTTACCAGGGTGACTCAGCTATTCCTTTGAGGCTGAGCCATGGAGGCTATGCCTTAGAATCTCCTTGTATTCGATCTGAATATCAAAGGAACTTAATGAGTTTAAGTATAGTAATCAGTGGAACCAGGATGTAAAGATTATTTCAAAGGAATGTTTCTTCAAAAACAGGCGACAAATGGAAAAGTTTTTCATTATTTTTGGAGAAAGGTTTCTTACTAATCTATTGATCATCATCCAAGAATAAAATTTACCCATAATTCTTTTGTCCCAAATGACAAATTTCAAGCTACAAGATACTAGTTGAATTGTCTTTGTGCCTTGCCCCCCCCCCCCCCCCCCCCCCCCACTCTGGTTCACCGCTCTGACCCTGTCCTCCCGAAAGACAACTTTTAAAATGAATGCTAACATTCTGTAACGATCATACGAGCAATGATCCAGATCCTGATCAAATATAGGCGGACAAAAAAAATCAATTTACTCTCTGATCCGACTGCATATTGATAATCTACATGGTGACGTCCTCTGAAGTGTTTCAGTAGTGAAAAGAGCAGGACCCAGACCGGACCAGGACCCAGACCGGACCAGGACCCAGACCGGACCAGGACCCAGACCGGACCAGGACCCAGACCGGACCGGACCCAGACCGGACCAGGACCCAGACCGGACCAGGACCCAGACCGGACCAGGACCCAGACCGGACCGGACCCAGACCGGACCAGGACCCAGACCGGACCAGGACCCAGACCGGACCAGGACCCAGACCGGACCGGACCCAGACCGGACCAGGACCCAGACCGGACCTGACCCTGACCTGATCAGGACCCTGACCGGACCGGACCCAGACCGGACCAGGACCCAGACCGGACCGGACCCTGACCTGATCAGGACCCTGACCTAAAGCTGTTTGTGTCCTTCAGCATTAGAATCACGACACTTGTTTTTCCTCGACTCTGACTCTGAGTCTGTGATGTGAGGAGACGTTTGAGAAAGAAGAAAACACAAAATCTCAATGATTTAAGTCAAAAACACGGCGCTGGTTTTTAAAGTCCAGCAGGAACCAGGTCTCTCTCTACATGTTCAGTCACAGTCCTTTACCTTCAACACTGATCTTCATGAAGAGCTGAAGAGACACAGCAGTCTGTGGACCAGGTCCTGGTTCAGAATGGGTCCTAGTTCAGGCTGATCCTGGTTCAGACTGTTCCTGGTTCAGACGGGCTCTGGTTCAGACCGGGTCCTGGTTCAGACTGGTCCTGGTCCAGGTCTTCCCTCAGCTCCTGTTCACACACTGCAGACCTGCAGCAGGACTTCCTGAGGTTCCTCTGGTCCAGGTTAATGTTTGATCTGGTTTTATGGCTCCAGAGAGCAGCAGTGGACTTTAGCAGCTTTAAAATGAATCAGGTGACTTTTAATATATTTGGGGCAAAGATTCAACACAGGAAGTTATAAAGCCTGGACTGGTTAACTCTGGTTAATTCTGGTTTAACTCTGGTTAACATTTAGGGTGCTGGTTGATATTGTGACGGCTGTTCGCAGAACTCAGGTTTCATCAGTCTGGACTCTCAGTAAAGTCACTGTTATTCATTTATTCTATTGAACCACTGAGCAGATGAGAATTTCCTCTTGTCTGAAACCTAACAGAGAACTGAAAGAGAACCAGAGAAGACCTGAAAAACAGGAGGAGAACCGCAGAGGACCTGAAGGAGAACCGCAGAGGACCAGAAGGAGAACTGAAGGAAAAGCAGAGAACACCTGAAGGGAACTCCTCCTGTTGGACTGTTAGAATTCTGTGTAAATATTGATTAAGCTAGATTGATTAAGCTACAAGTTTTTCTTCCCCATAAATATACTGTTTATATAAAAAAATTAGTGCTGGGCAACGATTAAATTTCTTAATCGTGATCAACCTCATAATTTTTCTGCGACTAATCGCATTATCCGCAAAATGCAATAATGAATTCAAAAGTACTCTGTAATGATCATCCTGCCCACAGCCGGGGACAGGGACATTTTTGGGTTTTTTTTTTGCAAGAATTTTGCAAGAAGCATAATCTTACAATAATAATTTTACAATTCATCAAATCTGTTTTATTATAACTTAAAATACCAAGTCTTTACCAAGATTGCCCCCCCAGCCCCCCCAACACACACACACACACACACACACACACCAGCAAGAGCAGAGCAGATGAAAAACAAAGTTTGTTATGAGCACACACTTCCTCAAACTTCATTCTGTGTTTGACCCTCAGACAAAGAAGGATAAATTCAGTCACGCTGAACTGTGCCTCATTAAAGGTATAATGGACGATGTTTTAGCCAAAGAATGGCGTGATGATAGCATCAACTATTGGTCCTCCAACATGTCCATCACGCTGAAGAAATGCTTGCGTCATGCCGTCAAGTGGCTTGTAGGAGCAGCAGAGCAGGTAGGACGGTCTGGCGCATGCGCGTTTTTCAAAAAGTGAGTAACAGAAGTTTGGCTTCGACTTTTTCGAGAAAATCGTCCGTTATACCTTTAGGCCAGATTGTGTGTTGAAGGGAAATTTACTTTATTTTGCGTGTTTTCAGAGCCTGGAGAATGCCCAGCTGGCCCAAACGTTGTGCCGGCAAAAGACGCGATTTAAGTTTCACTTTCATTTTTGTCATATTTGTGCTCCTCATTTCAGTTTGTGCCTCATACCAGCCTTTCCCACTGAGCAATAGACGGCTAGTAGACGTCTAGTATTTTTTTATACCTGATTTCAACCGTCTAGATTCCGTCTGTTTTTAGACGGAATTTAGACGTTGCAGTTTAATCAATTATTCTATAATTATTTATTTAAAAAAACAACTGTAAGGTGCATAGCTAATCTCCAAATACTGAACTAATATAATTATGAAAGCCGTTGAGCGATATACAGTATAGTATAAATATAGCCAAGATTTAGACGTCTAAATCTCTACCGCATTTCAACGTCTAGATATAGACGGAATCTAGACAACTGAATTTAATCCATTATTTAAAAGTTGTTTATTTAAAACAACAGCTGTACGTTGCAGAACTGATCTTCAAATACTGAACTGATATAATTCTGATAGCCATCGAGCGACATACAGCATAGTATAAATATAGCCGAGATTTAGACGTCTAAATCTCTACCGTTTTTCAACGTCTAGATATAGACGGAATCTAGACAACTGAATTTAATCCATCATTCAGTAGTTGTGTATTTAAAACAATAACTACACGTTGCAAAACTGATCTCTAAATATTGGATTGAGATCACTTTAATAGCCATAATCGTTATGAGGTATAGTTTAGATGTAGATGTCTAATATCCCACATTTCAGCGTCGATAATTACACCATTCAATTTATTCTACATGTTCGGAATACAAATCAAACAAAAATCTGATGGCAGAGCCAGCTCTTTGCAGTGCACAGCTTTCACAGTAGAGTGATCGGTGTTTTCGAATTATTCTATCAAAACGTATGAAACCTCCACAAAACCTTCAGTAAATCTGAAAGCCCAGATCCTGCTGAGCACTTGACAACAAAGTTTGTGGCTGAAATTCCCTTAGATTATTAGATGTCGGTTGTGTTTTCTCAGCCTCTGTAACGCTGACTGCCCACATGTTGCTTTCGTCGTTGACAAAAACCTCTTTGGTGTACTACGCTCACGTGACGCACCGTGCAACCACTTCTGGGAAAACGTTATTCTGCTCAAAGAGAAGTAGTCCGTGATAAAACTGAACTACTTCACAGTCTTGTGGAGATTGTACGACCATAACCTGAAAACGGCTTCAACTTGTGCCTGTGGACTGCGCTACTTCCAACTGTGAAATCCTTGTGCTCATGTGCTCCACTGTACTGAAACAACGGTGGAAAAGTTGGTTGAAGAAGTGCTGTTTCAGGCATACAGAGGTGGGTGTCGAAGCAAATACTACAGAAAATTGTTAATTTTTGCAATGTTTGGTCCTTTTACCGTCATGCATTAATTTAGCATTTGCTTGCATGTTGTGTTGGTTGCTAGCAGGCGGGCTGCCGTGTTACAAGCTGGGCCCAACAGCATCGGCTCGTCAGCGCTAACTGGTGGTTCAGTAATTAAGGGCTGCTCTCTCTGTAGGAACTGAGGTTAAAAGCTTCTGCTTCGGCTATTTTCCAAACATTTTACTGTTTAATTTTGAATACGAGATATATTCAGATGTCAATACTTGACCATAATACATAATACAATAGGCAGCCACATTTGCAGTTTTTCTTCATTTGTTCTATTGCTTTGTTTGAAGAAGCAATTCGGAAGAATTTTAAGGAGGCTCCAGATGACCAGATCCGCTCGGCCATGGGACTCCATTCCAAACAGGCCCCAGCTCGGACTGGTGGAGGGGGGTACAGGAGACCCAGGACTCCAGTGGTGTAGTTTGATTTTAAAGGTTTGGTTTGCAGCAATAAAACGAACAAAAAAAATCTAAAAAAAAAAAAAATGTTGTTGTTCTTATTGTTCTGGTTTTAATGTTGTATTTACAATTTGTTCTAGTTTTTTCACTGCAATGTTTATGTGACCCACCTCCAGAAGGGTTAATAAATAAAATCTATTAATTTGCAGTCATTATTTAATTATGTCCTTATGTTTATAAGTGTTTTGTAATTTACTTTGAAAAACCTGAAGTTTATTTTGAAGACCGGAAGTAGTAGGCCGCGCTAGTGAAGCAGATTAACCTCACTAATGCACAGACGGAGCAGCGTCTTCACTTCCGTGTGAGAGAGAAAAACGGGAAAAAATGTATGAAAACTGTACAATGTCGCAGTCAGACTGAGAAATGAAGTAGTTGTTGATACCATGCTCCGAAAACTCCGCTTCAGAGAGGAAAAACCGTCGCTGAAGCTCTTTCCGCCTGCGTTTCTCCTGAAAAAAACATTGGTAAGCTAGTGGCCAGGTGTTGCAATGTGTGTGGAGATGTGAGGTGACCATGCTGTTTCAATTAAGGCTGTTTTGTACATCTTAAGTTGTTTTTCTTTCATGTTTTGCACTTAAAAGCATTTATATTCATGGATTGATGGTGAAATTTGACTGGAATGAGCACATTGTGAGAGTTTTACTGTGTGAAACGCCTCATCTTTTGCACATGTGATGGGAAGTTAAAATGTGTTCAGGAGTACAAGAAGTCATTTTAAGTTCATTTAAGTTGCTTATAAGCAGCAAAGCTGTAATTTAAGTTACTGAGGTTATGAGAACTGATGTATTTCAGTGAAAATCTCTTCTCTGATGTAAAAAAAAAAAAAAACTAGAAAATCAGAGAAACACATGAGGAAGCACATGTTATGCCTTCATGTAGAAGTAAGAATTCCTTGGTTGAATGAAATCTTTAAAAGGAACCCCGACTATAATGATAAATTTGCTCTATGTGGTTCAGCTTGCTGTCAGTAACATATCTATGAATAATTTAAATATATATATATATATTCAGTTAACTATATTTTAACAAAGTTTATTTCGCACGGAGGCCGCCATTGTTGTGCACGTTACAAAGCATTCTGGGTAGTGACGTCACAAAGTTGTTTCACCTCTCAGCAGTGTTTTTAGGAGTGATCTGTTCACAGCTTTATAAGCATGAGTGTTCAACCCTTTCAATTCGAACCAACACGAAACCAAATACAGAGCGAGGACGAAAATGAAAGTAACAGAGGAGATGACGATAAGAATGGTCGCTATCAAGAGGAAGAGAGAGACGGTCACAGCTGCTGGTGCCTTTGTGGATGCTGCCTCTCAGTGGCGACCGAGAGAGAGCGTCTGCTGCAAAGAGCTCAAGTTTCTTTCTGTCGCTGTTCATGGTACTTATTTACTTTATATCGTCACGATTAACATAATTAACACAAAAATGACAAACGGAGATGCTGCTCTCTCTACTTTACCACAGATCTCCCCTGAATCACAGCGCATCCAAACTTTCAGGCTGTCTGCATAAACCCGGACGTCTTGTGGGAAATTCAGCCCGGGAGCGTCGTGTGGAGACGCGTTTTATCTGAGGGGCGGGCGGGGGGGGGGGGGGGGGGGGGGGGGGGGGGGGGGGGTCATATATAACATACCGGAGAGCGGCCACGCACACGGCCGGGAGAGCACACACAAATCTTCTGTTATCATTTAAAATCTGGCACGGCGGCCTAATAACAGACAGTGTTCTCACCATATTTAACAGTCCAAAACACTCCAGATCATGGCCATGTCCGGATTAGCTGCAGTCCTCCATCAAATTAATTTAGGTTAATTTAGGTTCAAATTAATCGTTTAAAAATTGGTTTCAAACTGAGCAAGCTATGGTTAATTGAATAGTACCTGCTCCATAGACATTAATGTTATCAGTGAGCCAGCAGCCCCTAGTAAGATGGCTGCCGTGGAGCAATGTCAGCCCTCATTGATGTGCATCATGTGCATGGCGGGAGCGGTGGTGCCGGCCACACACCGTCACCAGCTCCGAACTAGGCTATTGGATTTGGTTCCACTCCACTGGGTGTGGATTCCCTCAGCTGCAGCTCCCCTCCACTCTGCTCCGCTCCAGGACTTCACTCAGCCTAGCTGCAGTCCTCCATCACCACGACAGCACTCGGCGTCCTCACCCTCGGTAAACTATTAAAAACTGCCTCTGTGGTCCAGCTTGGTCTCACCTGCTGGTCCTCAGACTCTCTGTCCTCAGTCCAGCCTGGCAGCAGCGGAGAATGTCAGTGACCTGATGCAACTTTTCATTCTGTCCTTCATCTTTCCTTTTCCACAAGTTAGTTAACTTGGGAGAAGGCGTTTGATGCTTGGGAGCAAGCAGGATTGCACCTGTGACCAGCGGTGCCTCGGCTCGGCTCCTGTGTAAACTTTACACGGTAGTTCTTTCTGCATATGTGATCATTTCAGCCCGACTAACTAATGGATGTGCCTTGGCCTTGCAGACTTATGATCGGGACTCATTGTTCTGTATCAAAGAGACTATGGAGGGCCTGTTTCCTACACAGGATCGCTACAAACAGGCGTTTCCTCCCCCCTTGACTATTGCCTCAAACTCACTGGAGTATTTGCTGCTGTTCCGGGCGTTGGGCAAGATCTGCAGGAGATCCAGGAAAAGGCGAGGATCCCGGGCCGGTGTCCAGGTACAGCAAAGGCGTGAGGCTGCTCGCCGGGGCTCTGTCACTGCACGCTGCGGAGGACGCGCTCGGTGTCTCCGCCATGTCCTGGTCCTCGATGATTGTGACAGCATATCCACATCGCTGTTAGCCCGGGCTACGAGTGTCCTGGACTCTGTACAGCGCTTGAATCCTGGTCGCAGATCCTCATCAGAGCAGCGCACTTCCGTGTTTCCTTTGAATCTCAGATGGTCAAGGTGGGAACCTTGACCATCTGTACACTCAAAAAAAATGATTTTTCACTGTCATAGGTATTACAAGAACAAATTCACTTGATTTTACCCAATTACACTTATTTCACCCTTTTATTGGTAATAAATTAATACAACCTACACAATTCTTTTTAATTTAAATTTAATTCAAATGAAACGGTATAATCTCTTGCCTGTGTCGAGTCTGTGGCTCAAACGTGCTATGTTCATCTCAATAAGATTAAACCATGGCTTTTGCAGTTTCATTGGAACAATAGATATGCACATTTTAGTGAGTTGATTTTGTTTGATTTCTAATGCAAATATTTTCTCTTGTAGATACCCAACCTCCCTGAACAACATAGGGGCACATTGTTAAGAAATGTGACAATTCTGTGCACCTGACAACCTCTTTACATTGGTAAGGATCATGCTATAACTTTTAGTAATTCTTGTATATATTGTTTTCAATGGTTTTTTTCCATGTCAGGTTTTAGGGCACAAATAGAACAAACAGCATCACAGAGCACATTACAAATATTTGTCTTAGAATATGGTCAAGAGAAAATATTTTTATTATTTTTTTGGACAAGTAGTAGCAAACTAGTAGAATACAGCTGCTGATAGGATGAACGTTTTTCTGTTTAAGTGGTACTTTTCTCTCTCTTCTGCCTGCAGGTGTATGTGGCAGTGTAAGGTGTGTGACATATTGTTATCAAGTAGGTATGAGTTATTGAAACATTTTCGAATCAGACATTGCCATCATGGTCGCAACTTCAGATGCCCGTGTGTGTATAGAGACTGCCCATGTACTTTCACTTTGTGGAAAAAACTTCTGAATCATGTTTGTCGGAGCCATTCCTCACAAACAACTCAGAAGGCATTCAAATTAGTCACATTTTCTTGTCAGAATTGTGCATGTAAGAATATCTCATCCAAAAGGGATTACTTTATTCACATTAATGAACATCTAAGGAGGCATGAAACAGTTAGACGTGTGTTTGAAAAATGTACATTTCAAACTATTATTTACAGTACGTTCAATTCTCATAAGAACAGAAAGCATAAACCTTACAGTTTACCAGATTTTAAAGCTGATGTGGTTACTACTAGACATCTTATGTCTGATTATCAATTTTTGTTTTTAGATAAATGCAGAGTTTATGCGGATTAATGTGATGCCCCTCGAATCACGGTTCATCTCCCAGTTGGACAAGTACACAGAAAACCTGATGAAGGTTTTTCGTCGAAAGGGTGGAGTTGCAGGACACAAGATCCGCCAGATATTGGCATTGACAGCTAAGGTACATGCTCTGGAGGTTTGTCTGTTTAAACTTAAATGAATTAATCATATTCAACACCGAAAGCTATCTTTTTACTTTTTTTTTTTTTTTGCAGAGTGATGACAGTGGCATCAGGCGAGGCTGCATTATGAAACGTCTGTGTGTCTACCTCAGTGAGGACAGCAAGGATCTCATCAAGGAATATAAGGTCAGTAAATATGTCAATGTGCAGAAGTATATTCTGTTTATTTGAGAGGAAAATATCATGTAGTGTTAATGTAATCTAACATCTTCATCTATCCTTCAGCTATCTACAAAAGTGCTTGAATTTTTTTCCTGATTGATTAAAATATATAAACATGGGCAATAATTTGTGTTTGTGTTGTGTGCAATTAGCTACACTGATTAATTAAATAAGCCAGATTAGTCAAAGTATGTCAGACCTAACACTTACCATGTTTTGTAGAATGCCCCTCTGAAGTCTCCTGAGTCTGACTGAATATTTGTTTTTCTGGAGGCATGTTGGTGCTTTGTTTGAGAATTTTTGTCAAATCCTTTTCAACCTGATCTCCTCTGTGTTGGTCAGAATGTGGACCTTGAAGAAATGGAGAGAGGCTTTCCTGAGACCACCATGGGGATCTATCTGATCAGAAAAGAAGATGCAGAGCCAGAAGAGGAGCCTGAGGACATGAGTGTTTTGATTGAGGGAGTGGAAGTCCTCGCTGGCCTGAGAAGCATCACTCATGGACGTGCTATCCTATTTGGATTGATCTATGCACTGAACTTAAGCTACCCACAGGTATGGAAATGCACATTCGAAGTGTTCCAAAAGGTTCTGATGAATTTGAATGAACAGAAGCTGTCACCCACAGTTCAGTCATTAAAAATCAAAATGCTGCAGTGAACTTTATTGTACATTTTGTCATTCAGATGCACTTAACATAATGCACTTAAAAGAAATGGACACTAAAGAATTGTTATTGTTGCACTTTATGTTTACTTGGACAGCTTTTTCACTGGCTCACTTTGCAGTTGAATGTCAGTTTTAACAGCTAGATGTCAATAAATGAGTATAAATTGAAAATGTGTGATGTGTTTAATGTAATTTAATGTGATTTGAATGAACTGAGTTTAAGAAACTGGAATGGGTGCATCAACATATTTTAGGTAATTAGAATTTAAAGAAAACACAAATAGATTTTAAGTAAATTAGATAAATACAATGAGTCTCAATTGCATAAATCCTCATACTCTTTTCATCTCTGTTTTATTTAATATAAATACATTGGGGCAATTTATCGGTTTATGCTCGAATTACTTAATTGCATGGAAATTTGTCATGTAATTGAAATACATACAACTGATGAAAATGACCACATTTATTTTTTGAGTGTACTGTGTTGTGGTCTACTGTCCTCCTGGCTCCGCTGCTGCCTTCTGAAAGGATTTTAGCAACTTTTTATCCTCCAGTATAAAGTTGGAACCTGTTTTAATCCTTGGAGATTTTAACCTTCATGTTGATAGCACCTCTTCACCCTATGCAATGGAATTCTTATCACTGACTGAAGCTTTTGACCTTGTTCAACACGTTTCATTGCCAACCCACCGAAACGGCCACATTTTAGACCTTCTTTTCTTACTCGGTCTGGACATTTCTAATGTGTCTGTGATTGATGTCCACATGAGTGATCATTGTCTTGTGTCATGTGATTTGTATTTCAGTCTCGAGCCCAAACCTTTAAAAGTAAGGTCTCAGAGATCATCACTGCTAATACTGCAGAAAGGTTCTCTGTTTTGTTCGATCCTCCTCCTTTTACAAATGGCTCCGGTGTAGACGACCTAATCCAGTGCTTCGATGACCACTGTGTAATGGTTTTGGATGAAGTGGCTCCTGTTACCCCCTGATCCCACAGCAGCGTCTCCCTGCGGTGCGCCGCTGCGCGTTCACGTCCGTTTGTGTGCTCCGTCAGAGCGCAAAAACATTGTGAAGCGCATGCTCGAGATGTTCAAGCTCCCGCAATATACTGAGAGCACTAAAAGCCGGAACAACAACAACAACAACTCATTCATTCGTCGTTTCTTTGCCAAACAGTTTCTCAACTTCCACAATGAGTCTCTCTTCATCCGTGGCGATAGTTTAGCTGCGCATCCAGAAGTAAACACAGACCGACCCACTCCGTCTGTGCTGCGCGTTTAACTCCATGACCCTTTCACAATAAAAGAGGCTCACAAACAAACTGTATTAAGAGGACAAACATTACCACTACATGGAAAACAAACCATATGCTATTTTTTTTGACTCCAGAAATGTATTCAAATATCGAAATATGCACATCCTCAGTTTTTTGGATATTTGTAATGAGCTTTATTTATGACAAAATGCATACATAAAATAATATTGTTACAAATAGATGTATAACTGTATGACTAACCAAAACCTGTGACCTGGCACAATGTAAGTACTGAAGATTATACAAAGATACTTCAGTGAACATCTCTGACAACAACCACATATGTAAACGTTTCAAATTATTTAATTTTGAAAACACAGAAGTTGTTTCAGTTCTCTTTCCTGTTTGGAGCTATCTGAACAGCGGGGCTTGACGCGCTCATGTGCGGCCGCGGCCAAAAATAGGTGGGACGTGTATTTTCATCCCGGACGCGGCTGAGCGCGCCGCTCGCGTCGGTGACGCACGCGAGTGAGCGCTGGATGTGGAACTGCTCCCGACCACTGCAATGGCAACGTATTTGCTGCGGCCAGCGCGACGCAGCGCAGCGCGGCCGAACGCTCCACAAACACGTGCTGTGGGACCCGGGGGTTAAAGTCAATCTGTCTACACAGAAAAAAGCATGTCCCTGGATAAACGAGCATATTTTAAGCTTTAAGAGACTGTGTCGAAAGACTGAACACCTGTGGAAATCCACTGACCTCGAGGTTCACAGGCTCCATCTCAGGGATCTTATTTCCTCATACAGTGAAGTGGTTGAGAATGCCAGGTCCAACTATATTCATCAACTGGTGGCAGCGAATAAGAAAAACCCCAAAGTGCTGTTTGATACAATTAAGAGCCAATCCCAGTTCTACCCCTTCCCCCTCCCCCTCAGCCCTCCCCCTATGATATGTGCGTTCACGAGGCTTCAGGGCTTTCCCAAGTCTACTTTTTGAACAGGGGGAGGGGAGAGGGGGAGGGCTATTTCACCCCTTTCAGAGAAGTTTGCATCGATGCTCCCTGTTCTCTGTAGAGGTAGGCGGAGTTTCACATTGGCCAGAAAAAAAAAACATGGCGCCCACCACGGAGTCGCACAGATGTAAGCTTGCTTTCTGTATACTATTTAAAAAGCTATAAAAAGTGTATTTGCTTCACTGAAATTTATAGATATACTAGCGTGACAGTGTCCCAGTCATGGATTAACATTTTAGCGCTGCGTAGCTCCGTTTCCAATCGTAAATTTGTAACTTCTAAAGAGCACTAATCACTGTATTAACGTCATCTTTTATCATGTTTTTAACGTAATATGTTTGACACAGAGACCCCCGATGAAACCCGACTGCTGATTCAGTTTAGAGGTGAAAATGAAGAAAAGTTTTTGAAATCAAAATACAGCGCCAAAACACATTGGGAGTAAGTTATATTATTCGTCTGAGCTATATGTCAGAAATAAAACGTGTTTATATAAATATATATGTATAACTTTAGGAAATTCATAAAAGAAAATGGCTTGGAAGGGGAAGTTACAGCCCAGCAAGCTTCAAAAAAGTGGGAGAACCTCAAAAATAAATATAAGGTAAATAATAACACATTAAAAAATGAAAGTAATTTCTAATGTAATTTCTATCATTTCTAATATCCATAATTTTTTGTTGTTATAGGAGGTGGAGCTTAAAGGGCCGAGGGGGATCCCAGTTCATAGTGCTGCAAAGAGCCCCGGCCCTCAGCCCTGTTCTTAAAGGGGGAGGAGAGTGATAGGGGGAGGGCCAAGGGCAGAGGGGGAGGGGGGAGGGGGAGAATTGGGATTGGCCCTAACTGTTTCGTTTGCCCTGCTGCTCCTGTCACCCCCTTTTTAACCGAAGTTGACAGCCAGGCTTTCCTGAATTTTTTCGCTGATAAAATCAAGAAGCTCAAGGACAACATGCCGCCCCCTCAGTGTGGCGCCTCGGCTGCTACCAAGCCTATCTCCAGCTTGTGGTCCACCTTCGAGTCTGCAACTCTTGCTGATGTTCTGGCTCTTATAACCAAGATGAAACTCTCACCCTGTCCCTCTGACGTCATTCCCTGCGGACTGTTCCCAGAGGTTCTGGAGGCAGTCGGTCCCTCGGTCACTGAAATGATCAACCTCTCTCTGTCATCAGGTGTGTTTCCGAAGGCCTTCAAGCTCGCCATTGTGGAGCCTCTTCTTAAAAAAGGAGGTTTAGACCCGGCAGATCGAAATAGCTATCGGCCCATCTCTAAGCTGCCATTTCTGTCAAAGATTCTTGAGAAGGTGGTCTGCAATCAGCTGTCTTCCTACCTCGACCAATACAACCTCTTCGACAAATTCCAATCTGGCTTCCGTAAGCACCACTCCACAGAAACAGCCCTACTAAAAGTGTCCAGCGACATGTCGTCAGGCACCGTACCAGTTCTCTTAGATCTGTCCTCAGCGTTTGACACTGTTGACCATCAGGTCCTGCTATGTAGACTGAGGGACCATGTGGGACTGTCGGGGTCGGTTCTACAGTGGTTCACTTCATATCTGTCTGGACGCAGCTTTTGTGTGTCTATAAACCAGGTTAAATCAGAGTCCATGAATCTGGCGTGTGGGGTGCCTCAAGGCTCCGTCCTGGGCCCTATCTTCTTTTTATTGTACCTGCTCCCCCTGGGTACCATAATCCAAAGGTTCAAGGACGTCTCCTACCACTTGTATGCTGACGACATCCAGCTCTACTGCTCTTTCAAGTCGGATGGGATACAGAAGCTCGATACCTTTTTCCACTGCTTGGCTGAAATCAAACAATGGCTCAGCGAAAATTCTCTCCAACTTAACGCAGACAAAACTGAAACACTCATCATCGCCCCTGATGTCTCAATCCCAGGGATCAAACAGGACCTTGGTGACCTAGGGCAGTCTGCTAAATCCAGTCTTAGAAACCTGGGTGTTTTCCTTGATAGCACTGCAAGCAGCAGACGAGAAACCGTTTCTTTCAACTAAGAAAAATCTCTAAACTTAGGAAAATGGTCTCATTCAATGATTTAGACCTCATCATTCATGCTTTTGTCTCATCGCGTTTAGACTACTGCAACAGCCTGTTTTCATGTCTGAACAAGAAGCTTTCGAGGTTGCAACTTGTGCAAAACTCTGCAGCTCAATGGGTGCAATTCTAACTGGTCATCAATCAAAGCAGCTGCTCCACTGATTAATGGAGGAACCCGGACCCAGTGGGTGTAAGCATTTACTGAACCCCGGGTTCTACCTTGTAGAACCGACTCCCAGTTCTGCTCCTTCTCTAGTTTCAATGTAATTTCATTGTACTACTGTAATTTCATTGTATTGCTACATGTCATTGATGATTGTTCCTCTTGTAGCCTCTGTACCCTGAGTTTATATATGAACTGTATGTAGATACAAGAACCTGTCTGTCCTATCTCCTTCTCTTTCTGTCCCCTCACCTCAACCGGGACAGCAGGAAGACCACCTCTGAGCCTGGTTCTGCAGGGTTCTCCTCCTCTGAGTCTGGTTCTGCAGGTTTCTTCCTGTCAAAAGGGAGTTTTTCCTTTCCACAGTTGCTTATGCTGCTCATGTGGATCTGTTGGGTTTCTCTGTAAAAGTGTCTAGAAATGACCATGTTGTAAATGGCACTTCATAAATAAAGCTGAATTGAATTGAAAACCTGAATTGCAGCGAGAATCTTGACCCGCACAAACAGATGGACCTGCATATTTCCCATTTTGAAGGAGCTTCATTGGCTGCCAGTTTCTTATAGAGTCAACTTTAAGATTTTGGTTTTAACCTTCCGGGCCTTGCACGACCGAGCTCCTTCTTATATTCTCGACCTGCTCCAGCCTTAC
The DNA here is from genome assembly GCF_902148845.1 of Salarias fasciatus. Lineage (NCBI taxonomy): Eukaryota > Metazoa > Chordata > Actinopteri > Blenniiformes > Blenniidae > Salarias > Salarias fasciatus. The sequence goes on along the minus strand of NW_021941229.1, from coordinate 27,152,987 downwards.
TCCCCTGTGAGGGTTTTAAGGTCTGCGGACCAGAATCTCTTAAAGGTGCTGCGTACCCGGTTCAAAACCAGAGGAGCCCGATCCTTCCAGGCCGTTGCTCCCAGGCTCTGGAACGATCTCCGGCCTCTCTCCGTTCAGTTGTGTCTGTTGACACTTTCAAGACACAACTCAAAACCTTTTTATTCTCTCAAGCATTTGCTTAGTGTTTCGGGCCTGTTTTGCTTATTTATCTATGTGTATTTAACTGTCTTATTTATGTATGTTGTGAAGCACTTTGTGGCTTTTTGTCTGTGAAAGGTGCTGTATACATAAACTTTACTTACTAGGAGGAGTCTTGGGTTTGCTGGGTCTCAGGACACCGTCACTTTTTTTCTTTTCTTGTTCCACAAATTAAACTTACACTTTTGATTGAAACTTCTTGGCTTGTCTAATAATGATCAATACTTTTTCTTGGAGCCGCTCTATGAAATCAGGAACAGCTGATGTTAATGGCGAGTGGCACCTGTCGTCAGGTACATTATCGTTTTGTTTTTTCTCATAAATCAAGTTTTTATTGTCATTTTTCACTTGGTACATGACAATCATACATCCTCAATGCTGACTAGTAGGACTTTTAAATGTAAATAAAGACCAACAATAACCCTACAATAACCCAAGTTTTGAACATTGCTTCAAAGAGAGAGAAAGAGAGAGAAAAAATAAATTCACAACTAAGATGAAAAAAATTAATACACCAGAAGAAAGAGGGGAAAAAAACAGCCCATAATTAGGTATCATCCCATTGGGCGTATTAACAGTAATATAAGACCAGAAATGTTCCCAGTCAGCTGCTGTGGCCCCCCCTGACCCCTGACCCCTGCCACTCACCTTATGTAATATACCTTCATATGAAGCAGTCTTTATTGTCATGTTGAGCCGTTCTTTAAACTTCAGGGTTTTGGGAGTGTTCCAGTCTGAGGATTATTCCAGCAGCCGCTGAAACCCAGATAGACCATCAGAACAGAGAGTTCTGTCAGCGCTCTGACCTTTATCACTCAGTAAACTCAGTCCTGGGCTGAGAGAACAGTTCTACCCTCCAAACCATGCAAACAGCAGCCGTCCAGAAACGTTTGATAACTGGACAATCCCACAAACAGAGGATCCATCATCATCCTGACATTTCCAGCACAGTGAATTATTCACAAGGCCTCATCTGCTCAGTGTCACAGGAGTCCAGTAATATCTCTGTATTATCGTATATTGTGTCAATTTGTCTTTAAACTCACTCAAAGATTTTCCACATTGTGAAATTATTTTCATCCATTCCTCATTCCCAAAAGCATCCCGATGTCCTTTTCCCATGAACCCTTCAGATGTATCGGCTCAGTGCTGAGAGCAGATTCATCCTCCTGCAGAACACTGATGCTCTGCGACGGTGAGGCGGCAGAACCAGATACTCCAGAATATGGTTCTCTTCTGTTTTCCAGTCTAGTGATCTGACACAATTCCTCATCTGTAAATATTTCCAAAAATGTTCCCTTCCCCTTAGATTATATTTCCTGAGTAGATCTCTGTAGGACATGAACTCTTCACCATCATAAGACGATCCAGCCTCCATCCTCCACGCCTGAGCAGCTCTTCCAGAACTCTGGTCTTCTACCAACAGACTGAGGACTGAGCCTCAGCGTTCAGTATGGCTGCTTACAGTGAGAGCATTAAAGGGACTTAAGGCAACTTTTCAAAATGTACCTGAGTGCTGCCGCGATAGGCGCTGCGGGGAACTGCAGCCAGCAGCCGAGGCGGCGCCGGAGCGCCACTTCTTCACGGCGCTGCAGCAGGGATGCTCCTGCTGTTCACTACGTCGCGGTTTACTGCAAGACCACAGCGCAGATCATGTGATTTTTGTCAGCATCCGTTTTCACTCCTAAATGCAGCTGAAGTTCCTCCAGGAATCAAACGCAGATCCAATATTTATTCGGGTGCCTGCGGCTTCGCTCTTTTTTTTTTTTTGACTCATGAGATAACGCTGATAAAGTCCTTTTTTTCTTCGTGGTGTTTCTAGTGGGCTTTGAGTGGATGCAGTTATCCGATTGTAATGGGGCGGGGGGGTGTTGGGCTCGTGCTTGGATTCACAGACCGGGAGCAAATGTATAACATACCGGGAGAGCGGACAAATGAAACTACAAATTAACTTTCTTCTGTTGATTCTTGGTTTGTCAGCAGTGAGCAGCGGCGTATTTGCGCAGCGCGATTCATTTGCCGTGTGGAGGAGCGGTGTGGGTCTCCTCTGCTCTGCAGCAGCAGGGGGCGCTGCTGAGACCGGCCGCCTGGGAGTGCTTTGGGACGGGGGAGGGGCTCACGCAGCACCCGCTGCCTGCTGAGGACAGCGGAGACGTCCTGTCACGTCTCCACAGCACCAGAAAAAGTCGCTAAATTTGTCGCTAGTCGCTTTTGACAAAAAAAGTCGCCAAGAGGCTTTGGAGAGTCGCCAGATTTAGCGAGAAAGTCGCCAAGTTGGCAACACCGCCGCCCCTGATCCCAGCAGTGTTTGAGTCCGCGTCCACGGCGGCCATGTTCTTCCTGTTCGGCAACGCGCATACAGCGTCAGTTTACGTCACATCCACACGACTGCGCGGGAAATTCGGACCCGAACAGCAACAAATTATTTGGCACACAGCCTGGATGAGGCAGCAGACAGACCCGCCGACCGGCCTGTTTAGGTTTCACTGCTTCACGCCCCGTTAGCGCTGAATACACTGGAGATGCAGGGGAAGCTTTTCACAGATCTTTCCTTAAGTCCCTTAAAGTATTTTGTGTATCTTCATCCAAACTTCCTTTGAATGTCACATGACAGGGTCAGAGGTCATGGGTTTCACCTGGAGTTTGAGAGAGGAGTTCTATGGGTGGAAAAGGGAAGGATAGAGATTCTTCTATAACGGCCCAGTCTAAGTTATATTGTCCAGTCCAATGTACGGAAAGTTCTTCCATGTCAAAGGAGATGTAGTGCAGTCTTGGGTCGGGTCAGGCCAGCCCTCCCTGTTCCCTGGTGGGTCAGGTAAGATACAGTACCAGGTAAGGCCAGTCCTCCCTGGTCCCTGGTGGGTCAGGTAAGGTACCAGGTAGGACCAGTCCTCCCTGGTCCCTGGTGGGTCAGGTAAGATACAGTACCAGGTAAGACCAGTCCTCCCTGGTCCCTGGTGGGTCAGGTAAGGTACCAGGTCAGGCCAGTCCTCCCTGGTCCTGGGTAAACACAGCTTTACCTTTTCTCTTCCCAGAGAAGCTCCTTGATCAGTGCGTAATATTGATTAAAAATGTCGGGGGACGCTGTAACTGGCAGCATCATCAGGGGACAGTTGAACTGAGGTGAGACCAGTATTCTGATTACAGTTACTCTTCCCCACAAGGTCAGCCTTATTTTATTCCATTTGTCCAAATTAATTTCCATCTGTTGTAAAACTGGATGAAAGGTTAAATGTGGCATTGCTTCCACCTCCTGCATATTTTAATTCCTAAATATTTCAGTCCCTTTGGAGTCCACCTGATATCTTATCCCCCTATCTAATCCCAGGTACTGGCCTTGCTCCAGACTTTGTCCAGTTCATCCTGCATCCGGATACATTAGCGTAGCGTGGTATTGTGAGGTGTTGAGTGATTCAGGCCTTTCAGCAGAATGAGTGTGTCGTCTGCATAAAGCAGCACTCTGTGCTGTTGGCCGCCTCCCTCAGTTCCTCTGATATCTGCATTTCCTGTGGGGAAGACGGCCAGTGGTTCCAGTGAGACGCTGAACAGCAGCAGTGAGAGAGGACAGCCCTGTCTCCTGGCTCTCTAAGGCTAAAGAGGCGCATTATTGTTAAAAAGGTCAGGGGTTGCTGGTGATACTGCTGCATGTCATGTCCCACATTACATTTTATGAGCAATAAAACCAGATCAAACATTAACCTGGACTGTTGAAACCTCAGGAAGTCCTGCTGCAGGTCTGCAGTGTTTGAACAGGAGCTGAAGAAAGACCTGAACCAGGACCAGTCTGAACCAAGACCTGGTCTGAACCAGGACCCGGTCTAAAGGCTGCTGCGTTTCTTCAGCTCTTCTAGAAGATCAGTCTGAAAGGTAAATGAGTGTGACTGAACATGGAGTGAGAGACCTGGCTCCTCCTGGACTTGGATTGTTGTGATTTTCTGTTTTCTTCTTTTTCAAACGATCTCCTCACACTCCAGACTCAGAATCAGAGTAGAGGGCAAACAAATGTTGTGATTCTAATGCTGAAGGACACAAGCAGCTTTAGGTCAGGGTCTGAGCTGGGTCCTGGTCCAGTCTGGATCCAGGTCTGGTCTGGGTCCGGTCCGGGTCCTGGTCCAGTCTGGATCCAGGTCCGGCCTGAGTCCAGGTCCGGTCTGGGTCCAGGTCCGGTCTGGGTCCTGCTCTCTTCACTACTGAAACACTTCAGAGGACGTCACCATGTAGATTATCGATATGCAGTCGGATCAGACAGTAAATGGATTTTTTCTCCTTCTATATTTGATCAGGATCTGGATCAGGATCTGGATCAGTAGCGGTGTTACAGAATGTTAGCATTCATTTTAAAAGTTGTCTTTAGGGAGGACAGGGTCAGAGCGGTGAACCTGGTTAATCCCTGACTGCTGAAGATAAGAGACTGAAGGCCAGCACACACTACAGGATTTTTTCCAATCTTCCCCGATTCAGAGACACACTACAAGACAACAGAGGACAGATCGCACCAGATCCTCCTCTTCTGATCTTCTAGTGTCACTCTGGAGCAGAACACACACTAGAAGATTCTTCATGAGAGAATCGGCTCCTCACTCCTCCAAATCTGGCGTCGTCAAACGTGACTTTGTGCTGTTTCCCTTCATTCCTGTGTTTACATTCATCTCCACTATTAATGATGAGCGGAGAACTCATTCATTCCCTCAGTTCATTCATTCACATCTGCATCGCTCCTTCAGTGCCCCCCCCCCCCCCCCCGCCGCCCCGGCCCATTTAAATGTTCCAGTACAGAAGAGGGAAACAGTTTGAGATCATGTTCTTATAACTTACCTCCACATTTGATAATAATTCAGCTTATTAATGTGTGGGGGTTTTTTTGACTCCTGAGTGGAGCAGTAGAATAAAGTTAGGTATGTGACAAATAAAAGCTGCTTTTTAAAATCACCAAATATCTTAAATCATTCTTTGTGTCCCCAGATTGGATGGTTTACACCAGAATAAAAACTTGTTGAGCCTTGATTAGGTTAGTTTATTTATTAGTCTGCTCTGTCTCTCTGCCTTCAAAAAAAAAAAACTTTCCCTGACTCCCATACCTTGTTGGGAGTCAGGGAAAGTTTTTTTTTTTTTTTCCCCCATTCTTCCGAGATGGTTAATAATGGAGATGAATTAAAACATTGGGATTATTGCAGGACTGGCGGAGATGCAGATGAATGTATTAGATCGGTGTTTGGATTTGAATGAAGGAAATCCAGTTCATCCAGGAGTTCATCCGGTCCTGCCCGCGGACTGGCTTCGGTTCTACTGCTGGGATCCGTGGTTCTTGTGCTGGACCGTCCAACGGACTGTCCTCAACATAGTCCTCAGCTTTACTTCTTATTGTCTCATGCTAGCTGTTGCCAAAGCTGTCCGTCCCTGGGAGAGGGATCCCTCCATACTGTGGTTCTCCCCAAGATCTCTTCTTCTCCCACTGGGTTTCTGGAGTTTGTTCTTGCCGGATGTGAGGGTCTAAGGCGGTGGTTGCTTCGTTTTGTCTCGTTACTGTGAATTTGACATATTAACATGATGCTTATTCACTGTTTTTATTTTTACCAACCAATGTAACATCTTGAAGCCTCTGAGGCAGCTGTTGTTGTGATACTGGGCTGTACAAAAATACATTGATTGATTGATTGATTGATTGGTATAACCTCTCATTTTCTGCACAGCTGAGTTTAGGAGCTCTGGCCAGTGGCGTATGTACCTAACACTGGGCCTTCATGCAGAATTCTTATATGTGCCCCCAATGCCAGAAATTATACATTTTTCAGACAAAAAAAAAACACTCTCAGATGAAGGTAAAAAAAACGCCCATAAAAGTCAAATATCTGTCAGTCATTGGAAATGGACTTGTGTGGGGAAAATAAAGAAGAAAAAAGAAAGAGGATGAGCATTACAGCTCAGCTTCCTAACACAATGTGGTGACGGCGCACCGGAACAACAGATTAAAAGCTCTGGATCATTTAAATACACCACAGCTCTGCCCGTCTCTGCTGATCTTACAGCTGCACCTTCCTGGCTTTTCTCTCTGCAGACTCGTCTGTCAGGGTCCGGGCGGCATGAGGCCGAGCCAGGGTCTGCCAGGGAGAATCTGGTCTCTTTAGTACAGGAACTACTTGTGATGCAGCTTAACTGCTACCAAGTAAATAAAATGTGCAGAAACGATCGTTCAGTTCTTCTCTTTTGAGTGATTCTCTAATTAGGGGTACATTTCATGTCCATGAGTAGTATAGGCCTAATTATTATATTTCTGTTAAAAATTCACTTCTGTCAATGAGTATTGTGCACTGGGAGACTATTGCCTGTTATTTAGTACAAAAAAAATTACCAGATAAATTATTAAATAAGCAGAAAATGTGTTTTCTATACTGGGGTGTGCTGATTTTGTGCTGTCCAAATTAGTGACTTTCAGGTTTTGCTCCTCCAATTTTTAAATCAAAATGTAAAAAAGATTAAAAATTAATTGATATTTTTCAGCCTTTATCTTAAGAACATTGATCATTATATAAAATTAAAAAAAAATAAAAAAATAAATACATTTTAAAAATCAAATTATCCTGTCCGAGAAATCTATGTCAACTGTGTTACTTCTTGAAACTCCTCCTCTAAAACCATAATGGTTGGCTCCAAGGTCAACAATTCAACAGGATGTGATGTCACTATTTCTTTTGGTGGGAAATATCAACAGAGCAGGTTAAGTTTGTGATTGCTGTCTTCAATATTTCATTAAACCGTTTGTCTTCCCTTAGAGTGGGAAAATTGATCGTCAACTGTGTTACCATTATATTACAGTGACCTTTGTTTCGTTATGAGATTTTAAAATATACGTAGAAATTATTGAGTGACATTAGTTGATCAAAGGAGAGTTTTGACAGATTCAAGCTAAGCAGCTAGCGTGGAGCCACAAAAATGGCTGAAATGTCAACTGTGTTACCATTTCCTGTAACACAGTTGACGGGAAATAGCACAGTTGACAATATTCCCAGATTTGTTCATAAATATAGTGTCGTTACACATGCATAACATGGTAATTAGATATTACTTGCTAAACATGATTAAGACAAAATTAACCCATACGGTACACATATACAGGGATTACAGCGACTTGTAATGTCTGTATTTCTAATATCAGTCCCTCTGGAATTAAGCGGGGCTTGTTAAATTTCATTTTTCACATTGTTTGGATGTGATAGTAAAGGACTTTTGTGGATATTTTCAGATCACCTTTTATCATTGTAACAAATTTTGCAATTTTCTGGAGAGACTTTGATTCAGGTATGGCTATTGAAGCGACAGTGTAATTTATGTTTTAGGGTGATGGTGTGTTATGATCAATCTTAAATACAGTAACAATTATTATTTGTGAAATAAGCTCGGAGGTTTTAAATAAATTATACTATTAAATCAGAACTATGCAACATTTTTACCTCAATAAATGTGTTTCAGAATCCCTGTGGGGGTAAACAGACGTGTCACGGTGATTCGCCTGTCCCTCCACTCCCCCCGGGGTCTGGGTCCTGAAAACAGTGCTTGCAACTTCAGAGGAGCGACCCGACTACATCTCGCGAGAACAAACCTGCTTTACGGCACTCATACGGGATTACAAGTATAAAAGCTGTTGGAGTGCGACATCTGTCATTGTGTTGCAATAGACGATCTTTGCATGATGTGTTGATTGGTTCTAATTTCTGTTTGGTAACTGAAAAATAAAGAGGAGTGGCGCCTCCTCTGGTAGAAGTGAGCGCGAGTGAGTTCGCTGCACTGAGCTGAAAGCGTCTCCGAATGTTTGTTTTCCAATCAGTCTGAGTGTGCGAGGCGGGCATGTCTGCGACAGAGGGAGCAGCCGGAGGAGGCAGCGCGAGGAACTGCTGCTGCAGAAGATTTAACAGAAGCGCGTAAAACAAACATGAAACCCTCGCTAGCATTAGCAACGCCACCCTGAGGTGCTCACGGATGGCAGAACCAAAAAGACAGAAAAAAAACTTTGTCTAACGAGCGGAAAAAAATGAAACGGGAGTGAGACGCTCCCTGCACGCGGGGGCTGGGCGGGGGGGGGGGGGGGGGGGGGGGGGGGGGGAGTTGATGTGGAGGACGTTTACGACAGTGAGCTTCTTTCACAGGAGACCAGTAGGGGGAGCGCTAAAGCAAATCTCGCATAGTTCTGCTTTAACTGCAACTAATTTAAAATCAAAATAAATAATTTTACATAGAAGCTCCCTCCTTCCTACACGGTATGTCCTGTCAACCGTGTTACTTCTGTCAACTGTGTTACTTAATGTCAACTGTGTTACTACTTTTTATGTCGCAAATCAATAAGATGTTGACGAAACCATCCAAAATTTATGAAGGGCATCACCATTGATAGAACTCATATACGTATTAGGATAATAGACATACTGTAAATATCAGTGTTATGAGCATTTAAGAAGAATAATGTTCAACCGTTATGAGAGATATCAATCGGATTACATTAAAACAGCTAAAATTTCATATTTTGAAATTGATTAGACAGCCAATATCATGAACTCTGGTAAGTGTACTCAAAATAAATTAAAAAACGGTTTTATTAAATGTGTGCTACTCCATTCATGTTTTGTATGAGATTGCATTTGTCCGTAACACAGTTGGCAAGCTAACAAATAAATTGTGCATTATAATTAAAATATAATAAAATCAAAATGATCTTAATCATGGCAAATACCGAATTTAGCACACTTGGGGGGTATACCATGGATACAAGTCATTTTTTTAACCAAAAAGGTGTTATCAATTTTCCACCCTATGTGCTACGTGAAATGTATTCCTAATTAGAGAAGCACTCTTTTACTGAAAAAACGCTGCATTGCATCATTGAACATGTCACCACGTCCTGCCGGCTTTTTGTCACAACATGCAGAGACAGCCTGCACTTCAGGGGCCCTTCTTCTTCTGTGGTGTCTGTGTAAAGTAAGGTTGAACATGCAAACAGCACACCTAGTGGCATGAAGTGCAAATGCAGTCATGGCCCCATTAGGTACGTTCCCAAGGTGTCAGTGTAAATTATACGGGGGTTTCAAGTTGTGTCGCTGATATCCACCGTCTGTCGGGGCCCCCCTACCAGCAACTAACCGGTGAGCACTCAGAAAGGGCCCCATGAGGGGGATTTTTGACACGCTGTCATTGCAGCGTCTAGTGTAGCGCCTTTAATTTGTCATTGAAACTGACTGATATCAGCCGTCCCTCGGGGCCCCCTTCAGCTCGGGGCCCTGCCTGGGAGTGCCCCTCGACGTAATGGGCCCTCATGCAACTGCATGCCTTGTGTTACGCTAGTGACGCGTCTGGCTCTGGCTTTTCTGTTTCACTGTCATATAGTGAATATATTTCACAGACATATATTCATCCAGCTCTGACAGCTGAGAGGGAATTTTTTTAATCAGCAGCACCTTGGTGAGACGGAGCTGTTCAGCCAATCAGGGAGCTTTATTTGGAGGGTGTGGACAGCTCTACTCGGAGCTGATCGGCGCCTCTCGGAGCTCCACACCCCACAGGATCTGCGATCAGAAATATCAAACGTGTTCATTATCTACGATCTCCCTTTAGACGCCTCCCGAGAGGCTCCGACCGGAAAACATCTCTCTGCACAGACCGCACGAAGACCGCGACCCGAACTCATTTGCATACTCCCGACAGTCAGACCTTGTCGGCTTTGGTTGGGAGGAGAAGATCGGGGCAAAATTCGGCCCGATCATCCTGTAGTGTGTGGAGGCCTTAAAACATCCCAGCATATCGTCTAGCAGAGGAGGGGGAGGGGCCAAGGCACAAAGACAATTCAATTAGTATGTTTTCACTTGAAATTTGTCATTTAGGACCAAAGAATTATGGGTAAATTGTGTTTCTGGATGTTAATCAATAGATTAGTAAGAAACTTTTTGTCAAGGTTCAGACTCAGAGACTCAACCCCGATGCACGCTGGATGCGGTCACTAAAATCAATGCTGTGATGCACACTGGCCGCAGTCCGGCTGCGGTCCGGCTGCGGTCCGGCTCTGGTCCGGCTGCGGTCCGGCTCCGGTCCGGCTGCGGTCCGGCTCCGGTCCGGCTCCGGTCCGGCTGCGGTCCGGCTCTGGTCCGGCTCCGGAGCCTCTGCGGAGCTCCGGTCTCTTTCCACAAGGATCCTATTTTCCCAGACGCCGGAGCCCTACCGCGTCAAACCAGACAGAAGCAAGTCAGTGCTGAAAGGAAACGCGATACGTTTTCCGAAATAAGTCACTTCAAAATAAAATCCGTCATGTTTTTGCCTTAATATTCTATTTTCTTACTTTTTCTGGTAGAATACAGAACAAACAACGTGATGTAGTCATTATACGCTTTAGAAGAATGATGGTTTTGTTCTTCGTCACTGCTGAAAAGTCAAATGACACCAAAATGGGAGCAGCTCCATGTTGCCAGATTGGGCGGGTTTGAGCCAAATCAAGCGTCTTTTTTGAACACGTCGGACGGGTTGATTAGATGATTGTGTTTATGACGTGTTTTTTATCATACAAATACGGTTTTAACGTGCATTTTCCTCCGAGATGGCGGTTTGGCTGCTTTCTATTGAGTAAAACGGATTTCATATTGTCTACGGGGATAACGACAGATCTGGCAACCTCCTCCAGCGGACTGCAGAGACACTGTAGGCAGTGTGAATCACAGTGTTGCGGTGTACCGGGCCGGAGCCGGACCGCATCCAGTGTGCATCGGGGGTCAGGTGTGGACAGGGACAGTAGATCAACAGTGTCCAAAGAATGATGTATTTACAGACAGGGAAACCAACACAAATACCAGATCAGACCAGGGGCCTTACCTATAGAGCTTGTGGCGCACAAAACGAGCCCCAAACCTTGTGCTGCGGCTCCTCTGTGGTAAAGCAGGTACCTATAAAAATTTTGCAAATGGAAAAAATGTGACTGTCAAGTCGTCTGTGTTTGTGCGCCGCTCCGGACTTGACACGGAGCATTCCCTTCGAAAAGATGTTGTGCTGGGTTTCACTCAAGAACCAGTCCAGGTTTTCTTTCAACTCTTTTATTGCCAACAATTCGGTGTTTTTTTTCAGATTCCTTTAGTTTTCTTTACCTCCTTAGCCCTTTAGACCCCATGGCTCAGGGGAGCCATCTTCACAGTGTGACGTCAACGTGGGAAAACAGAGCGTTTTCACGGTGGGAGGGGCTGCCTCTCTGAGCAGCACAAACACTGGGAAAGCTTAAACACGCAGGCACGAAGGAAAAAAACGCTTTGGGGAGTTTTAGGTGAGAACATGACTATATAACAAGGTTAAAACATACAAAAAGTGAATTTTGCAGGATACAGCCCCTTTAAGGAAACAAAGTATGCCAATTACTTCTAGATTCTCTTACAAAAGAACTAATAAGGAACTGGCCATAAAGGACCAAATGCTTCTAACAAAGGCAGATTCTCAGTATTAACGAAGGTAGTTTCTCAGTTTTAAAGTATTAAACTTATTTACAGCTCAAGCACAGGTGGCAAATGAGCATAAAAATAAATCAAATTCCTTTCCTGACTGCTTATCTTAAGGTTCCTTTTCAGTGGATTTTAACTTAAACTTTACCACCTTAATAAATAAAATTTTAATTCTTACTTTAACCTAGTGAACGACAAACTTGGTACTTTAATGACTTTAATGAAAGAAAAAGTTAAACTTAAAGTCCTACGCAGCTGGAAAGCCCAGGTGCTCCTGCACGCAAACACTTCTCCCTGAAGTCAGTGGAGATGTGGAAATGGCCACCGTTCCGCAGGCTTACCGGCAGTCCGTCCAGTTCGAAGGGTTCTTTTGCACCGGTTAAACCCAGGGAAGAACAACTTTTCTGATCATTATCAGAGAGCTGTGTCCTCCCCTGGTCTGTCTCCTGCTCCAAGCAGGAAGGCTGTGAAGCAGGTCTTCCCTCCACCCACCTGGCCAGGAGCGTCAATCAGGTGGTAGGAATCACCTGGTCTTTGTTCTCCCTGATGGGGGATGGGATAGGAGGCAGAGTCGGCTCACTGCCACTTCTGACAGAACAGTGACTTTGCGGTCCTCACCACCAACAAAATAGCTGCCGTACAGGACCGCACAATTCAGAGACACTACGTGGAGACAAAACAGGAGAAGGAAACGGAATTGAAACTTCTTTATCTGTCCTGCATGGGGAACCTGCAGGGTCGCAGCAGCAAGAAACGTAGAAAGAAAAGTAGAAAATACAAAGCCCAACCATACAAGGAATAGTGAAATATAATTTGTATGTAAAATTAGATATAATTACATAACAGAAATATACTGACCGACACAACTAATCATTAAATTTAAATTAAATATAACAGAATTACAAATCGAAGACACATATAATTAAGTAATAGATAAAAGCTGACAGATATAAATCAAATATAATTTACATAAAGATCCAAGACAGATATAATGAAATAAAAAACAGACATAAAGATTTACATTAGCAGATACAAAGAGATAATTACGATATACGTTTAGGACGGACACATATGTACACTATACTAGTAACAGATATAAGTTCGATATAATTTAAATCTACATTCAGACAGACAGTGAGTGGTGATGAGCACATGAGGGGAGACACTGAGGAAGTCATGTTCAGAGGCTTTGGAGTGTTTCCATCCTGAACCCTCACCTTTCTACGTCTTCTACAATAAACACTACATCAGTGGTTCACAGGGAGCAGTCAGACATCACGGAATAAAAACTCTACAATGTCTTTGTCTCTGCACTACAAATACCGACTGTCACTTGTAGACATAATAATTCTTCTCATGATACACACTTCAAATTGTTCTCAATTAAATGGCAAATTGACACAAAAAATGTTTGCTGTGTAGCCATGGCCATGTCTGACCTCTGAACCCGAATCATCCCGGGTTCACAGCCTCTATGAGCTGCAGCGCATTAAACCTGTCGACTCCAGAGGCAGAACTATTCTGATAATGCATGGAATCAAAATCACAATCATATTGTGCAACCAATTTCCACTGCATTTTATGTATTTTTTAAGGTGTTTCTGCAGTGTTGAGACACAATGAATTATGGCAGCTCACCTTCAAGTCGGACCACTTTGTTCACTTCAGCAGCAGTGGCCCGATGGCTCTGGAACCTGCTCCACTCAACGTGTCTCTGTCTGTCCCTCCACTGCTGTGTCCTCCAGAGAGGACAGCAGACTGGCTCCACCTCACCATGAGGGCCCAGCATCAGCTCAATCCTCCACAGCGGCAGATCCACCTGCATGCGGCGTCTCACCTGCCGGCGACACTTGTGTTCTGCAGCGAGACGCTGATCGCCTGGAAAAGGAAAAGCTGCGTTAGTCTGCTGAATGTGTGATTAAATTGTAAATGCCATGATTATGCACACTTTTGCTTGTTTGGCTGATGAAAAAGTGTTTTTCTATTGTTTTCGTTCGTTTCTTTATGTTTGGGATAAGATTTAAAATGTTGCTTTTTTTTATTTGAGTGCTTCGACCGCAACCCGCCCGAATTTCATTAAAATCTTAATATTTCGACACGTCAGCCGCCTGATCCGCGGTTATCTGCAGGCTCCGCGCTGCGCCTCACCGTCTAATATACCCAAATTTAATTCATGAGTTCATTTACATACCCATATGGTGCCAAGGGGTGGAGTTGGGGGAGATTGTGGGTGTGATCGGCCACCGTCACGTTCTCCGCAGGATTTGGAACCATGACTTGGAAATTGCAAACAGCTGTGCGGCGGATTTTTCTTTGGCTCCAATTTTTTTTTTGTGGACAGAAGTTTGCGTTGCGTTCCCACGCACCATTACTGTCAGATTTTCCCGCAGAGTTTCATAGGTAAGGCCCTAGAACAGCAGGAAAAAGCGTTGAAACTTCTAGGTAAGAAACAGGACTTAAAGGAACTAAGGACTCAGGCAGGAATATTCTGTGTCTCTACTTGAACACAAACCGACAAGCTGCGAGCTGAACTAACCAAGGACTAAACTAAACCAACCAGCACTGAACCAACGAAGACAAAAGGAACCAAGAATACTGATCACGACACTGCAGCCCCACCACTACAACCCAGCGAGGGACAGGGCTCACGGAGAGGAAGGCAAAAGGAGGTGGGATCGTGGATGTGCTGCTGGTGGCAAGATCAGACAGGTATGCTGGAGCAGCAGTCCAGTGGGGGAGGGTCCAAGAGACTTTTCCCGCTCCAGGGGCCTTACCTATAGAGCTTGCGGCGCACAAAACGAGGTGCTCACACACCAGAAGCACACGCCTACCTACAGAGAGAAAAAGAAGAAAGGAGAAGAGACAAATGCTAGCCACTAACTGGAGCCAGAGGTAGAGGGCCTGGCACTTTTCTCCAAAAATATTGAAAAACTTTTCCATTTGTCATCTGTTATTGAATATACATCCTCTTAAAATAATCTGTCACTAAATCTATGATGTCTTGGTCAAGTTTTTTTTCTTTCAAACTGAGAGATGCAGGGGGTGGAGCTAGTCCAGTCACTACTTCCTGGTTCCTGCAGCTTCTCACTACTTCCTGGTTCCTGTAGCCTCTCACTACTTCCTGGTTCCTGTCGCCCCTCACTACTTCCTGGTTCCTGTAGCCCCCCACTACTTCCTGGTTCCTGTAGCCCCCCACTACTTCCTGGTTCCTGTAGCCCCCCACTACTTCCTGGTTCCTGTAGCCCCCCACTACTTCCTGGTTCCTGTAGCCCCCCGCTACTTCCTGGTTCCTGTAGCCCCCCACTACTTCATGGTTCCTATAGCTTCTCACTACTTCCTGGTTCCTGTAGCCCCCCACTACTTCCTGGTTCCTGTAGCCCCCCACTACTTCCTGGTTCCTGTAGCCCCCCGCTACTTCCTGGTTCCTGTAGCCCCCCACTACTTCCTGGTTCCCATAGCCCCTCACTACTTCCTGGTTCCTGTAGCTTCTCACTACTTCCTGGTGCCTGTAGCCCCCCACTACTTCCTGGTTCCTGTAGCCCCCCACTACTTCCTGGTTCCTGTAGCCCCCCACTACTTCCTGGTTCCTGTAGCTTCTCACTACTTCCTGGTTCCTGTAGCCCCCCACTACTTCCTGGTTCCTGTAGCCCCCCACTACTTCATGGTTCCTATAGCTTCTCACTACTTCCTGGTTCCTGTAGCCCCCCACTACTTCCTGGTTCCTGTAGCCCCCCACTACTTCCTGGTTCCTGTAGCCCCCCGCTACTTCCTGGTTCCTGTAGCCCCTCACTACTTCCTGGTTCCTGTAGCTTCTCACTACTTCCTGGTTCATGTAGCCCCCCACTACTTCCTGGTTCCCATAGCCCCTCACTACTTCCTGGTTCCTGTAGCCCCTCACTACTTCCTGGTTCCTGGCGCCCCTCACTACTTCCTGGTGTACTACAAGAGATGGTGGCGCCCCCGGGTCAGTGAAAATACGCACCGTTTGATAGATAGATAGATAGATAGATAGATAGATAGATAGATATAGTGCTTTATTGTCATCATACTGAGCATGACGAAATTAAGAGCAGCTGCCATGTCAGGGTGCATATAGGCATTAATAAATAATCAGTACAATATATACAATACAAAAATAAACAGTAACACAAATTGCCCAAGGACATTTTTGATGCTATTGGGCCTGTTTTGCTGTCCTTGATTAACTCTTCACTGGCCTCTGGTTGCATCCCTTCTGTTTTTTAGCATGCTGTTGTGCAGCCTCTGCTGAAAAGGAACAACACTGATCCAAACGAGCTGTCTAATTATAGACCAATATCCAAGCTTCTTTTCCTTTCAACAGTGTTGGAAAAAGTGATCTATTCTCAGTTGCAGTCCCACTTACATGGAAATGATATTTGTGAAAAATTTCAGTCAGTTTTTAAACCTAAGCACAGCACTGAGACTGCACTTTTACATGTTTTTAATGATCTCTTTTTAGCACTTGTTTATCGTAGCTCTGCTGCTTTATTGCTTCTTGACACGTCATGCGCCTTTGACACAGTAGATCATATTTTGCTCTCTGGCCTGGAAGTGTGCTTCGGGGTTAAAGGTTCAGCACTGGATTGGTTCGGATCTTATCTGTCAGAAAGAACCTTTTCTGTTCACATTGGCCTCCACCAATCAAAATCAGCCCCTCTCAGATGTGGTGTCCCTCAGGGTTCCATTTTGGGACCTATTGTCTTTGCCGTATGTTTGTTGCCTTTGTGTTACATATTTAGGAAGCACAATATTTCTTTCCACTGCTTTGCAGATGATGTGCAAATTTATGTTCCCCTGAAACCAAACACGTCCTCCTTTGAACCGCAAAAAACTGTCTGAAAGACGATGACTTCCTGTCAGTTGCCACATGGAGTAGACGTGACACGTGAGAGCTCCTGCCTACTCTGCTTTTTCCCCACTCACTCACCTCATTAATTCGCAAACTGGATCATTCATATTGAATAATTCTTTTTTCCGAACTTACATTTGCTTCATAATGACTTCACTGCGCAGCAGGCTGGGGAAACAAGATGACCAAACTGCCTGCTTAACCATGGAGGCTATCTCTGAGCTACTTGACCAGCACAGACAAGCGCTAGCTGCTGACTTTAAAACCTCTTTCAACCAGCTGGAAATCAAACTCGACCAGATCTGCTCCACAGTTGATAATCATGGTCAGCGCCTTTCGTCTCTCGAGCTCGTCTCGGAGGACTTGAGCCAACGTGTCAGCGAACTAGAAAATGTTTGCTCCAGCCTGCAAGAAAGCAATTCCAAGCTAATGGCTAAAGTCGCCGACTTAGAGGGTCGCAGCAGAAGACAAAACATCCACGTTCTGGGCCTGGCGGAGTCTATTGAAGGTGGGAAACCTACAGCTTTTTTCTCCGATCTGCTGTGCGAGGTTTTTGGTAAAGAGATACTTCCATCCCCGCCCGAGATTGACAGAGCTCATCACTCACTAACAGCAAACCAGCCCCCGGACAAAGACCGCGTCCCGTCATCATCCGTCTGCACCACTACCAGATCAAGGACCTCCTGATCCACGAGGCCCGCCGCAGAGGGAAGCTGGACTACCGTGGAGAGCAAGTCCCAGTTGTTGAAGACTACAGCCCTGAGGTTTTGAGTCAGCGAGCCGAATACAGGGAAATAATGGCGGATCTTTACAGCCGCGGGTTTAAACCCTCTCTTCTATATCCTGCACGGCTCTGCATTACACTCCCCGATGGAGACAAGAAGTGGTTACGCTCGGCCGATGAGGCGCGGAAATACATCAACGACCTTCCTCACACATTTCCTTCACCGTAAAGGACTGTATGATGACCGCACCCGACAGATTAACCTGTTATCATGTTATCCCTCATCTCGGTCGGGCAGTTTATTGAACCATTACATCACACTGACCCCGGCTGCACACACGTATGTGAGTACTGTCTCCCAGACTCAAACTCAGTGAACTGTTACATTTTGGAGTGAAGAATACTCTCAAGTTTATGTTTACATTTTAAGCAACATACCTTATTTTTATATATATTTTTTTTATATAGGACTCTATAGCACTAACAGTACATAAAGATGTAGGGGTATTATGCATATAAGTATATATTTTTTGATGGAATTTGAGGGGTGAATGGGGACACAGTTGTATGTGTAGAGTGCATACAGGAGGGGACTCAGCACTCAGCTCTGGGGGACCCGGAGCTCAGTGACAGGGTGGAGGAAGACAGCTGTCCCATATAGACCACCTACAGTCTGTTGGTGAGGAAGTCCTTAGTGTCATGGTGTGAGGTGGAAGGACCCACGCGCAGGCAGCCAGGTGGAGTTCGAAAATCCTTTATTTCCAGGAATGCAGGGAAACAGGAACGCAGGGCAAGCTGAACTGAGGTGCAGGCAGGGACATGGAAGCACGCAGACAGACCCACAATGAACCAAACCGACACGACACACCAGGGCAGCAGGGCTTAAGAAGAGAGCAGGACAGGTGATAACCATTAGGGCGGTAACGAGGGGCAAGAGAACATGAGGAGCAGACACACACAAAACAGGACCCGAGCGCCCCCATCAGACGGCAGGGGCACCGGGCGTGACACTTAGTCCAGGAGCAGATAAGGAGTTTGAGGGGGGGTAGTCAAGTCAGCCAGCTTCTCCACTAGAATGTCAGGACTAATGTTGCATGCCGAGCTGCTGATGAACAGCATCCTGACTTATGGACCTGGGAGCTCTAGATGGTTCAGAGCTGAGTGGAGAGAAGTGGTGATGGTATCTTCTGTTGACCAGTTTGGCCTGTAGGGACTCTGGTAGGGGTGAAAGTCCTGGGGTAGAGGAGTTTTGAAATGCTGAAGTACAAGCCTTTCAAAGCATTTCATGTACACAGACATCAGCGCTACTGGTCTGTAGTGATTAAGGTCCTTTGTGGCCGTCCTCTTGGGAACCGGGATGATGGTGGCTGCTTTTCGACAGGGTGGAGCAACAACCAGGGAGAGGGAGGAGTTGAGAATACCTGTCAGGACTCCTGACAGCTGGTCAGCTCAGGCACAGAGCACCTTGCTCAGCACACCATCCGGTTCAGCGGCCTTCTGGGGGTTCACAGCCTTGAGTGCCCTCCTCACTTGATGTTCTTGAAGGATGAGCGGTGGAAAGCTGGAGGGTTGGCAGGGGGCCCTCAGAGAGACTGGTCTTGATGAGTCAAAGCGGGTAAAGAAGTGGTTGAGGTCGTCCGCTAGCTGGACATCCATGATGGTGGTTGCTGACGGCGTGCCTCTGTAGTTCCTCAGACACTGGATGCCCTGCCATACCTGCATAGGGTCTTGTTTTTGAGGTGTGACTCCACTTTCCTCCTGTTCTCCAACTTTGCAGTCACAATGCCTCTCCTGAGGTCAGCCCAGGACGAGCTATACCGAGCTCTGTCACCTTTATTAAAAACAGTGTTTCAGGGCCTCAGGAGAGCCTTCACCTTTGAGGTCGTCCATGGTTTCTGGTAAGGATAGACCCAGAGCCGCTTCTTTTTCGTGACAGTGTCTGTACAGTGGCTGAAGTAAGACAGCACAGCATCAGTGCACTCATCTCATCCCAGATGATCAAATATAGATCATTCTGTATTCTGGAAGCAGTCCTGCAGTCAGTGTAGCGACTCTTTGACCAGTCTTTGATGATCATAGTTTCAGGTTTGCTCTTGCCCCCAATGGGAGAGTATGCCAGTACAAGAAGCAAAGAGAGATGGTCAGACTTATCCAGGTGAGGGAGGGGAATAGTCTTAGGCATGCTTCAGATTGGAGTAGACCTTGTCCAGAGTGATCGCCCCTCTGGTTGGACACTGCACATATTGCACAAATCTATGGAGAACAGACTTTAGACTTTGTTGAAGTCCCCTGCTACAACAAAGGCTCCTTCTGGATGAGCCTGCATCAGCCTGGTGATAAAATCATGCAGGTGTTATGGTGCGGGACGGAGGCTCAGGAGCAGAGAGCACAGACAGATGGAGACGGCAGTGATCAGAACTAGTTTATTTATAGAACCAGAAGTCGAGAATACAGGGCAAGGTTCGGGGTAGTCCAGGGTCAGAACTAGGTGTCAGTCCAGAGCAGGCAGGCGGCTGGAGAAGCAGGAAGCGACGAGGTGAAGCGGCAAGCAGAGCGGGTCTCCAGACTGAGGACAAGTCTGGCATGCGCCAGACCATCCTACCTGCTCTGCTGCTCCTACGAGCCGCTTGACGGCGTTACGCAAGCATTTCTCCAGCGTGATTGACATGTTGGAGGACCAATAGTTGAGACTCGCATCACGCCATTCATTGGCTAAAACATCGTCCATTATACCTTTCAGGAGTGTTAGGCGAATGGGGCCCCCTGCTGGTCATGCATGACGCACCTGCAGGCTGGTTTGGCTGGACGCCGTCTGTTCTGTTTCCGCCGTTAACGGCTGTGTGTCAGCACTCGCTAGCAACCACAGAACTTGGCTCACAATGTCCCGTTGGGTCCCCAGCCTGATAAGGAGGTCCGCTCAGATGAGACGAGGGGACATAGACCATTAATGATGCTCATATGGTGCCCCCCCATCATGGTGGTCTAAAATGCTGACAATGATGGAGTCAATGAGACGCCATATTTTGGAGCACAGATGCATCCATGAGGTCTTGAACTTGACTTTCTGATGGAAACGTGTTGGTGATGACCAGGCGGTGCTCTGAACATTTTGTGAGCGGTAGTGTGCCATTGGAGTTTGGGTTGCCAACCCTTCCTCTCCCCAGCATGCCCCCCAAAGGTGGAGGGTTTGTCCCACTCTGGCATTGAAGTCTCCAGGCATGATTAGCCTCTCCACCTTTGGGACTTCAGACAGAGCTTTGTCCAGGTCGGCACAGGAGGCCTCCTGAACACCAGCCTGTGCCTCCAGTGTCCGAGCATCGGCACCAATAGCAGTGACCGTCTGACGGCTGGCAAGTGTCAGGCGTTTGGTCATTAGCTGCTCATTTATGCCCACAGGGATTTTATACACACACACACACACACACACAGGTTCGTATTTCTATCCTTATGGGGACCTTCCATTGACTCCCATTCATATCTAACCCCTAACCCTAACCCTAACCCACACCAAAACAAAGCCTAACCCTAAAGAAATGTTTTTGCACTTTTACTTTTTCCAGTAACAACAACATGGTCAAGAAAACACTGTTTCCCCTCATTGGGACCGGAAAAAGGTCCCCACAAGGCACATCGTGCAGGTTTTCCTATCCTTGTAGGGACATTTGGTCCCCACAAGGATGGAAAAACGAGAACACACACACACACACACACACACACACACACACACACACATCCTTAATTCTGTTTGTGTTCACAGTGAGTCCTGAAGCAGTTGAACTTCTCATCGACCTCCAGAGAAAACTTCGTCAGATAGATTCAGAACCAGTCAGAGGGCGCAGCAGAGGATCTCCACCCACACCGCCGGACCTGATAGAGGTCTTCCAGAGAGCCACGTTCACCTCCCAGTTCCTAAAGATTGAACCAGAACAAAAGAGGAACATGGATCATGCTCAGAGGTTTTCCCAACAACTGGAAGCCTTGAAAAAGAGAACACCCATGGAGGCGTTATCGCACACCGGAGTCCCAGCTGCTGTGTGCATTGTGTTGGCGATCGTCATCGGAGGACTGGCGGGGTTTCATCCAGTTGTTGTCATAGCAGCAACAGCTGTAGTAGGACTAGCAGCAGGATCACTAGGAGGAGTAGTGGCAGCAGTAGCAGTAGCAGTGGTAGGAGCAGCAGAAGCAGAAGTAGGAAGAGTCGTAGTGGCAGGAGTAGCGGTGGTAGGAGGAGCACCAACAGCAGGAGTAGTAGTCGCAGGAGCAGCAGGAGGGGCAGCAGCAGCAGGACCATCAGGAGCAGTAGCAGCAGCAGCAGCAGTAGCAGCAGGAGCAGCAGCAGGAGCAGGAGTATTAGGAGCAGGAGCAGCAGTAGCAGTGTTAGGGGCAGCAGGAGCAGCAACAGGAGCAGGAGCTGTAGCAGGAGCAGCAGCAGGAGTTTTAGGGGCAGCAGTAGGAGTAGTTGGAGCAGCAGCAGGAGAAGCAGCAGCAATAGAACTTGTTGCAGCAATAGCAGCAGGACTACAAGCAATGTCAGGAGCATTAGCAGGATTAGGAAGAGGAGAAAGAGGAGCAGCAGGAGCAGGAGGATAATCTTTGGATCGGGGGAACATGTCATCAGACAGCAGCAGCAGATCTTCATCAGGAACATCAGAACATAAGCAGAGATTTGTGGAGACATGTTGAGGAACTGGTGAAGGCGATCACTGAACCCATGGAGAGCATCTTGGACGAAATGTACACCACATGTTGACATCGGGAGGAGAACCAGACTAAAGTTCTGGAGGAGAACCAGAGTGAACTCTGGTGAAGATGATCCAGGATCCGATCCAGGATCTGATCCAGGTCGTTCCACACAGGAAGAGAGACAGAACTTAACAGACGCCACGATCCGCTCAGCTGATCAGAGCGACAGGGTTCTAGATCACTTCTTCCTGATGAAGAAGGAACTGATGAAGATCAGATGGAGTGAAACTTCTGGGCCACATTGTCATCTGGCTCTGCTAACTGCTAGCTGTTAGCTGTGTTCTAGCTGTACTGTTAGCAGTTTGCCGAAGTTCTCACTACATTGTTAATCTGCTATGTTCTAGCTGTATTGTTAGCTATTCTGCTATGTTCTAGCTGTAACTGTTCTGCTATGTTTTAGTTCAACCCAGTCTAATGGCAATTCATGCTATGAGTCGGGTAAATTAAACTATTAAATCACGTCCAGGAGCACAATTTGCACAGTTTTTTCGTGTCCCACACCTCTCTTTTTAAACTAATACATTTCAGTGAGAGTCGCCTGGTCACGCCGCCCTCACGATTTTTTTTTTCTTTTTTTCCCCCTTGTCCTGTTCGGCAGCTGGGGCGTGCAATATTGTATGATTGTAGCCTTTTACTATCTGAACAGATTTTAATGTTAGCAGCAGGACGAGACTGAGTCTCCTCCTGCTGCTGCCTTTATTTAAAGATGGCATCCGGCATGGCTGAGGACAGGACCGGGACGGAAACGCTCAGAGAGTAATTTCCAGTGTGGGGGGTGCTGTTCAGAGTAATTCGGTGGGTATTTTTGCTGTTTGGGTTTGCTTTTTCTGTTATGTTTTGTCTTGTTTTGAGAAGCAGCAGCATGAACGCTCAGTTAGGTTAGTGTTTTGGGTTTCTTGATTCTTCAGTTGTTTTGTTTTGACAGCACCTTTTGCCCACCTGGTTTGTGCCATTTTTCTTTAAGTACACAAATAAATGTTTTGTTTCTTTATCCATGTTGCAGGCATTTTCCCGGTACACAAAAGAAACAGGCAACTATCTGTGAATTTAAAATAATGGCTTCATTCGATCTCAATGCATTTTTGCGTAATCCTTCTCATGAGTACCTCCTGAGATGCTGAAAAGATGACTTAATGAAAATTGCAGATCATTTTGGTTTTTCTTATTCAAAGCAAATTCTAAAGAAAGACTTAATGGCATTGGTGGTGGACAAACTGGTGGAGCAGCTGGTGATCATGCCGTCAGTATCCTCAGAGCTGCTGGAGCTTCCTTGCGGCACCCTTGATGACAAGGGCGGCCATGATGTGGAAAGTACTCCTTCTGAGGAGGAGCAAGGAAAGCTGAGTGACCTGCCCAAGACCGAGCATGTTCCCTCTATGCCCAGGAGTGAGGAGTCACTGCGGGGAGCGCAGTTGAAACTCCAGCTCGCCCGTCTCAAAATGGAGGCGGAGGAGAAGGCTCAGGAGCGGGAGGCACGGATGCAGCTTGAGATAAAGCGGCTGGAAATTGAGGCTGACACGGCAGTGAGGATCCGTCAGCTGGAGCTGGCGCGATCTGGGCCCACGGCGCCGGGTGGCGGTGACGCCACAGGAGGATCCACTTCCTCTGCTCCCACCTTTGATGTGAGTAAGCATATTGCTTTAGTACCACCGTTTCGAGAATCAGAAGTCGATGCATATTTTTCAGCATTTGAACGCATCACTACTGCGCTGCGCTGGCCAGATGATGTTTGGTCTTTGCTGCCGCAGTGCAAAATTTATGGCAAGGCTTAAGATGCAGTTGCTGCTCTCAAAGTAGAGGACAGTTTAAATTACGAAAAAGTCAAAACTGCCATTCTACTTGTGTATGAATTGGTTCCAGAAGCATACAGGCAAAAATTCAGAAATCATAGAAAAGCCCTAGGCCAGTTTTACGTGGAGTTCAGTTCAGTTCAGTTCAGTTTATTCATTTGTCCCTTGGAGGGCGATTCAGTGTGCAGTAGGTTCACGTTCATACATAACATAAATATACAAGACAACATAAAAGCATAACAAACCTCGGTGCATAATCAGCTCCAGTACAAATAAAAAGATCAGCAAGGTGGATCCATAAAACCAAGCTGTGCGAAACATTCCAGACGGCAAACAAGAAATGACAAACCACTGTCAGCAAATGTGCAGTAGTTGCATAGTAAAGCATGGAGACTGGTGGACATGCTGTTACTTCCTCTTCTTCTCGGCATTTAAAGCGCGGATGGAGAGAGGCACAAAGGAGTTCGCAAGGGAAAAGGGAACCTTGTTTAATAAATGGTGTGACTCTTGTAAAGTTAATGATTATGAGTCTGCGGGAGATGCTATCGGTAGAGGAGTTTAAAAGGTGTCTGCCCAATCGTATTGTGGTGTATTTGAATGAACAAAAGGTTACCTCTCTGTCTGCTGCAGCTCTGTTGGCTGATGAATATGTACTTACGCACAAAACTGTACTCTGTTCTCAACCTGGTGTACCTGTGGTGGAAACCACTGTATCTGCTCAGCCTAAGAAGTCAGTAAAAGCTCCAAAGCAAGACAGAGAATGTTTCTATTGCCACAGACCCGGTCATGTCATCCCCAACTGTCTCACTCTGAAAAGGAAGTCACAGAATCAACAGGACACTTCAAAACCTATAGGGTTAATTAGAAAATCACAGAAAACTCAGAGAATCAGTGACTCACTTGATAAGTGTTTCAAACCCTTCACTTTCAGTGGTTTTGTGTCACTGACAGGAGATTCTGCAGATCTGCGTCCAGTGCGGATCCTTCGTGACACGGCTTGTTCTCAGTCTGTGATCCTGTCCTCAGTTCTGCCGTTCTGTGCCCAGTCCTCATGTGGTTATGATTCCCTGCTCCGTGGTGTGGAAATGGGTTATGCCCTTCGCCCTGTACATCGTGTGCACGTCCAGTCTGATCTTGTAACAGGTGACTTTCCGGTTGCCCTCTGCCCTGAGCTACCCATAGAGGGAGTTGACTTCCTTATGGGGAATGATATTGCTGGAGGGTAAGTGGTTCCTTCCTTGGAGGTGTTGCCCTCACCTCAGCGCAGTGAGGCATCCACGGGTCAAGATAAAACAGGTCGGTACCCTGCATGTGTGGTAACTCGGGCTCAGGCACGTAAGAGAAAATCGAAGGAAAATGTGGTTACTGAAGTGGATCTGGCTGATATATTTATGTCTGTTTCTCCTGAGCATGCTGAGATGGGAACGGGTAACTCCCAGTGCCGCCCTACCTCTGCGCAGACTGAGACGGATGTGCACAAGGGTGACATTTGCCAATTCCCAG
This sequence comes from Salarias fasciatus, assembly GCF_902148845.1. Taxonomy (NCBI): domain Eukaryota; kingdom Metazoa; phylum Chordata; class Actinopteri; order Blenniiformes; family Blenniidae; genus Salarias; species Salarias fasciatus. The sequence goes on along the minus strand of NW_021941229.1, from coordinate 27,127,679 downwards.
TGGACCGTGCTCATCTTTGTGTCATATAGAAGGCTGACCCGACATTGGGAGCATGTTTTTCGAAGGTGGTGAGTGACAGCAATGAAAACAGTGAAAGAGTTTCCTTCCACATTGATGATGGTTTGTTGATGCGCAGGTGGTCCCCCTCTGTAGCCGCCGACAAGAGCTGGAGCCTGGTATCCCAAGTTGTAGTTCCTGCTGTTTGTTGACAACAGGTGTTATCTGTAGCACATGAAAGTGAGTGGTCGGGACATTTGGGCATCACAAAAACGTATCAACGTGTGTTGAAACATTTCTTCTGGCCAGGACTTAAAAAGGACGTCACAAACTTTTGCCGCAGCTGCCATGTGTGCCAAATAGCTGGAAAGCCAAATCAAGTTGTCCCTCCAGCACCATTGCAGCCTATCCCAGTGATCGAGGATCCGTTTGACCGTGTTATCATAGACTGTGTTGGCCCTTTGCCAAGAACGAAGAGTGGTAATCAGTACTTATTGACCATCATGTGTGCTGCCACTCGCTTTCCTGAAGTTGTGCCACTCCGTAAAATCACAGCAGCATCAGTGACAAAAACATTAACAAAGTTCTTTGCTGTTTTTGGGCTTCCACACACAGTTCAAACTGATCAGGGTGCAAACTTTCTATCAAAACTCTTCAAGCAGGTCATGCACACCCTTAACATCCGGCACTGTTTCGAGTGCTTACCACCCAGAATCACAGGGGGCTCTCGAGCGCTGGCATCAGACCCTCAAGTCCATGCTCCGGAAGTATTGCTTGGAAAGACACAAAAATTGGGATGAAGGGGTCCCGCTCGTGTTGTTTGCTGCTCATGAAGCTCAACTGGTGTTTGGTCACACCCCGCGAGGTCCAGTTAAGGCATTGCAGGAGAAGTTCCTAGACTTCAAACCGACTCCTAGGAAAAATCTGTTGAAGTACGTTAGTGAGTTCCGTGAACGGCTGCATAGCGCAAACGCTATTGCCAGACAATGCCTTGCGTCGTCACAGTTGGATATGAAGCGAAAGTTTGATCGTGGTGCTGTTCATCGTCAATTTCAGGTTGGAGACGAAGTGCTGGTTTTGCTACCTGTCCTCGGTTTGTCGTTGTCTGCGAAATTTTCTGGTCCATATAAAATATGTGATCGTGTTAGTGACACGGATTATGTGCTATACACTCCAGAAAGACGTCGTAAGATTCGTGTATGTCATGTAAACATGCTTAAGGGCTATGTCACTCGTGAAAGCCCTGTTTCAGGCCAAGCGTTGGTCATACAGGCATGCGATGAAAAAGATGAATAAGACCGCCAATCTACAGCTCCTCCAACAGCACGACTAGCAAACTCTGAGATGTTGCGAGTTTTACCATCTACTTTGGCACATCTGGCATCCGAACAGAGAGATGCACTGCTTGCAGTCGTGGCTCGGTTTCCTGAACTATTTAATGATGTTCCCTCACAGACTACGGTTCTCTCCCATGACATTGATGTGGGTAAAGCACGTCCCATCAAGCAACATGCATACCGCGTAAACTCTACCAAGCGCACGCTCATGAAACAAGAGGTAGAGTATTTGCTGCAGCACGGTTTTGCACAACCCAGTTCAAGTCCGTGGAGTTCCCCGTGTCTAATAGGAATGAAACCTGACGGGTCTGCTCATTTCATGACAGATTTTCAGAAAGTAAATGCTGTAACTGTTCCGGATGCTTATCCGTTACAGCGCATTGATGATTGCATCGACAATCTTGGCTCTGCAAAATTTATCACAAAGCTCGATCTATTAAAGGGGTATTGGCAAGTGCCACTGACTGAATGGGCCTCAAAGATTTCTGCGTTCGTGACCCCAGACCATTTCCTCGAGTACCGAGTCATGGCTTTTGGCATGGGCAACGCACCCACAACGTTCCAGCGACTTATTAACATAGTGTTGTCTGGACTAGGGAACTGTTGTGCTTATGTGGATGACCTCGTTCTCTATTCGAACTCGTGGGAGGAGCACATCGAACTACTTGGAAAGGTATTCAGCCGTCTTTCAGGTGCAAATCTCACCTTGAACTTGGCCAAGTGAGAGTTTGGCAAGGCCATCGTCACCTACCTCGGTAAACAGGTAGGAAGAGGGCAGGTGCGACCGATCGAAGCCAAAGTAACCGCCATCGTAGACTGCCCCGTGCCAAAGGACAGGAAAGAACTACGTAGTTTCCTTGGCATGGCTGGCTACTACCGTAGTTTCTGTACAAACTTTGCAACTGTGGCTCAACCTTTGACAAATCTGCTTAGCCCGAAGGTTGAGTTTACCTGGACTCCAGAGTGTCAGCATGCGTTTGAAAGTGTCAAGTCCCTACTAACCACTTCACCTGTGCTTGCTGTGCCTAACTTCAGCAAACCGTTCCAGCTGGAGGTGGATGCCAGTGGAGTGGGTGCTGGTGCTGTGCTGCTCCAGGCGGATGCAGATGGAGTCGACCATCCTGTAGCATATTTTTCTAAGAAGTTTAACTCTTATCAGTTAAACTATTCCACCATCGAAAAGGAAACACTTGCCTTGCTGTTCGCGCTCCAACACTTTGAAGTGTACCTCGGTTCTTGTGGTCTACCCATTGTTGTGTACACCGACCATAACCCTCTGGTTTTCCTGTCACGTATGTACAACCAGAATCAGCGCCTCATGAGGTGGGCTTTGTTGGTGCAGGATTACAAGCTTGAGATCCGCCACAAGAAGGGAAGTGAGAACGTTGTGGCTGATGCCTTGTCCAGGTTGTGGTAACTTTCACCTTCGGTTGCAAAATATGTGTTGTCTGTTCTGTATATGTCGGCATGGATGAACCTGCATTTTAAGGGGGGGGGGGGGGCTGTTACGACCCCCTTGGTCTGTGTTTCCCCTGCTGCTCTCCTCTCTGCTCTCCAGGTGTGCATCCCTCAGAGCATGCAAAGCAGGGTGTGCCACAGCTCATCCCTGAGTGGACCACCAGAGGTCTCCAGCTCCGCCCCTCGATCCTGCCATTGGTGCCTCACCACACCAATTAGGAGCCAGCAGGGATAAAAGGCCGGGAGCTGCATGCAGACTGGGGCAGACACCTGATAGGAATCACTTGTTAGTGCTGTGTGTGTAGAGAGTTGCTGTGTCAGGCTTTGGCTGGTAATTTCCAGTTTGGGGGGGTGCTGTTTCAGTGTAAGTCTGTGGGTATTTTGCTGTTTGGGTTTTCTGGTTCTGTAATGTTTTGTCTTATTTTGAGAAGCAGCAGTGTGAGTGCTCAGTTAATTTAGAGTTTTGGGTTTCTTAGTTCTTTAGTTGTTTTGTTTTGACAGCGCCTTTTGCCCACCTGGTTTGTGCCATTTTTCTTTCAGTACACAAATAAATGTTTTGTTTCTTTATCCATGTTGCGTCCCTTTTCCCTACGAGCCGGGTCATAACACAGGTACAGATGGAGCCCAAAAGGCTGTAGAAAAAGTTGGCCCAGGTCACAATTATTCTACTGGCTGTTGTTCAGTGGATGTTAAATCGGTGGCCCAGTTCCCTCTGGGTGCAGCCAGTAGACAGGTATGTAAGGAAGAGGAAGACCTCATCAATTGGCAGCAGTTTCTGTGGAGGTGAAATGTTTAATTAGTCTTTGCTCAAAGTAACCATGACATCTGTGTGTGAGAGAGTGTACATGTCAGAGTGAGTGAGCTAGCACATGTGTGGTCAGGATGGTGAATACTTACAGTTGGTCTTGTCAAAGGAGTTTCAGTAGTTGTGCTGCTGGCATAAGATTTCCTGGAACTGGTGACCCTCACCATTTTGGTGGTTGCTGCACTGATCAGGTTCCAGAATGCCATCAGGTGCTCGTATGAGGGGAATCTAACATTAGAATAAAAAAGGCAGAGAAAGACAAAAAGAGTTTTAAAACACTACAAATTAAAAACCAAAATCCAGTTCAGCTTATACATATAACATAGACAATTGATGCAATCACATAGGTCTAGAGTCAAATGTTGATCTTCCGTATATCAAATTATTATGTTTTAGATAACTCACCTGGTGTAAAATCGGATGTCCTCTGGACATGATGCAAACCGCTGTAGTCCAAATGAGCTTTGCAGATGGAGTGTTTGAAGTTGTTGTCTCAACATCTCAATTTCCTCACGCATCTTATCATAATGTTCCCGCTCCACACACACAGTGCTACTGGCTCCATAATCATGCTCCAAAAGCATTGGGACCATAGGTTCAGTCTCTTCTTCCAACGGAGCTGGAGACGGCCGAGTCTGCGCTGGTCGAGGGCAGCGCTCCCACACACTGGCCCGTGTCTTTTGTTGAAAATCATTCCATTCAAACAGAGATGGTGCAGCGCTGGCGATCAAAACTCGTCTCCCCTTGGCAGTTATATTAATTTTTGAGGGTTCGAAGTATCGGCTACATACTTTTGTATGTTTGGTTATTGTAAATCCCGTTCTTCGAATCCCTTGCAGCCACTGCGCACGAAGTCTGGTGTCTTTTGGGAAGCGGTGGAAGCTTATTTCGCTATTGTAGCGACTGGATGCGCTGCATAATGGTACACAGCATTGTTCACTGGAGCCACGTTGTGTTTGCTGGAGTTTAAAAACATCCCTTATGTTGTATTTCTTTCTTTTTGTCTGTTGCGGTTTCATTCTCGCGCCTAATGGCTTGAGTAGGAAGTAAACCGGAAACAAATCTGCCGGTCTCTGGGTCAAACGGAAGTACGTCACGAGACTTGTGCACGGAGTCAATACACACCCATTAGAAACTCCAAAAACCGGCTGGAGCACTCTCCATACTTGAAGGCTCAGAGTTTAAATTTGGTAAAATATATTGAAATGAGGTTTTTACATCTGCGTACAGGACAAAAATGACTACATTTTCAGAAGTTAATTATATCTCAATGTGAAAGAATGGCGAGGTATGGTGGAGTTGTTTGGGGCTGATTTTTCCGTGTTTTATGGGGTGAGTTTCATCCGGAATTAATGAGAAATAATTGCCGTTTTTTGGTCATTTTCTCGGTTGTTTTATTCTTTGCGTCTTGCCATAGGCAGGCACAAAGAATGACACTTTAAACAAAACAAATGGATAATTACAGGTTGATCAGTGTTAATGACAGCATGCCCTGACTTTCCAAAATAAAAGCCTAAAAATCCTTAAAAATGCAAGTCCTTTTATAATCAGAAATGAGTCAAGTTCATGAAAATTGATATTTAGGGAGTAGCAAGGCTCCTGGTGACCTGGGCTTCAGTCAGCAAGGTATGAGGACGGTCTCAGTCGTGGGCCGGTGGGTCGGCTCGGTCCTGACCAATGCTGCTTTCAGCTTTAATCAACACAACATCTTTAAAATTCCTACCATGTGATTTCCTGGATTGTTTTTTCACATTCTGTCTTTCACAAGTGTAGCTCTGATCAAGGTTACAGACCTGTACTGAACTGTGCTGACCTGCAGTGACCTTTACTGACCTTTACTGACCTATACTGACCTGTACACTGCAAAAACTGCACAAATTCAAAATCTTACCAAGTTCAAAAGTCTTGGTTTCAGCCAAAATGTCTCATCTCACTTGATTTAAGGTTCATTTAAGATACAGAGACTCATTTCTTGATTTAATGTTCTTATATCAAGATCTTTTTTAAGTAAAATTCACTTGCTGCATGGACACATAATTTCACTAGTTTTAAGAGTAATTTTCTTTAATTTAGTGTTGATATCTTGTATTTCGGTCATCCTGTTTTGCAGTGTACTCACCTGCAGTGGCTCTGGTTGACCCTCTCTGGTTCCTTCCTGGATCCTCGGCTGTCAGCAGGGTTGTGAAACGATTTGAGGAGATGAGACTTGTTTGTCTTAAAAGTATATTTGGGATTTGTAGGTGGAGTTGAGGCCCCGCCCTCCACCTGCTGGACTGCTTTGACCACTCTGTCTAAATTTGTCTGCAGTGAATTGAAAACGCGGACACCACTCGAGGCGGCTGAGGCCGGTTTGGTCAGGTTGATGTTGCAGGTTTGATTCCCCATCTGTCCACATGTCAGAGTGAGCTTCAACTCTATTTGAAATCTTTTCCCAGGCTTCTCTGAGAGTTCACACCACCAGCACTCACCTTTTGTGGGTCTAACTGTCTCGTCCTCCACCTCGGCCACTGCATCGGAGCAGTTTTCCTCAGTTTCGGTCGTCCCCCTCCCTTCTCTGCTGTTTGCAGGAGGCCGTGGTCTGTCTGTGGAAGCTGCCGGTGCTGGCTTGGGGTTAATCCACTCGTTGAGTTCAGCTGCATGGAGAGTGGCCTGGTGTGTTTCACCTGCCTCCCCAGTCTATATAATGTGACCCTGGATCATCACTCGAGGCTGGACTGTAGTATACACTCCGTCAGTTCACTCAGTTATTCTGACTTTAGCCACACATTCTGAAAGCCTTGAATTCACCTCAGTCCACCTCCGTGTAGTCCTCATCCGTCGTCAAGATGCCTGCTACCTTCAAGTCTCGGTGAAGTCTCCAGGGACCTTCTGTCACTATGCAATTTTCTTTTGTACATAAACCTTTATTTTTGTGTATAATTTATGTTCACATTTTTGGATGAAAAATAAATATGCTACTTAGACAGTACTTTTAGTATTTTTTTTTTAAAAACAAAAGTGTGAGTCTTGATATGCAATCTTTTAGGAGGTTAAATATGTTGATGTGCACTGACTGCTTTTTAGTCTACAACTAGACTAAAATGTCAACCACGTTTTGTTGGTCAAAATTAGACTAGTTTTGGTGTCCACAGATTAAGAAAAAGTAAAATGTTGAACTTTGAGTGACACGTTTTTCAAAGCTTTTTCCTGTCATGAAAACAAGGGAAAAATTGTTGTGATTGTGTCGACTCAAAGTGAAAAGACAAACTCAGTCTTTTGTAGAAAAAATTAAGAGACAAAAATATACATTTATTTTTATTTGATGTGTGTGTGCTGAGGTAGCAGAACGACTGGAGCTAAAGTTTATAAAGTACAAACTTCACTGAATAAAACTAGACTAAAATAGTTGGAATATAAACTGACTAAGAGTAAAATGCTCACACGTTTAGTCGACTAAAAGTAGACTAAAATAGTTATAATTTGTAGTGACTAAAAAAGGACTAAAATGTTTGCACTTTTATTTGACTAAAAGACTTAACAAAAACCAGATGAATGTGACTAAAACAAGACTAAAAATAAAAAAAAGAAGCTTGAAAAAGACGAAGACTAAAACAAAAATTGAAAATTGCTGACAAAATTAACACTGTCGTCCAGTGAGTGTTACCAACCTGCATAGCGCCTAAGAGCGTGTTCACGTACCCGTGAATACCCATCTTAGCATGATTTTAATTGTGTTCTTGTCTCTCCTCTTGGCAGGTGCTGGTGGATCCGGAGTGGCAGTGGTCCCCTGGTGCTGGTCTCTTCTTCACTTTTCTTTGCCGTGTCCCGGGTGCTGTGTGATTTTGGCTCCTCCCCCTTTGTGACCGCCGTCGTGGTCAGCCCCAGCCCTGTCCGGGCAGGCCTCAAGCCCGTTTATTCCAGAGTTAGTCTGATCATTTTAACTTTCGTGGTTTAATAAAATTTGTTTTAGTTTGAAATCACGTCCTCTGGTCTGGTCTTTATCATTGAGAGATAGGGAGTCGTTCACATGGTGGGGCAGGCCGCCGACAGGGGGGACAAACGCCTGGTTCACGGGACGCGCCGCCTCCGACGCGGAAGTGGGAAGCGCTGCACACCGACTGTCAGATCGGCGCAACTGTTAACCGATCTGACGGTTCATACAGGAGGCGCGGGGGACCGCGGCGTCCGTAGCGGCTCGCGCCGTGGACCGCGGCGCTCCGCTCCGCTCTATTTTCTCCGCGCGCCGCTCGCCGTGCACCGCCAGCTGTAAAGCTGGACAGCGCAGATCGCACCACACAGGAAGTCTGGAACGGAAAATATGAGAGAATCCGGTCAATTTTCAAATTAAAATGAAGTAAAATAACATAAATTATGTTGCTTTTTGGTTTTCCTTTTCAGATAAACACACACACGCACACGCACACACACACACACACACACACACACGCACACACACACACACACACACACAGGGAGAGAGGGCGACAGAGAGAGGCACCGCACGCTGCAGCGCTCCGCTCCGATCACTCCCTGATCACAGTGTGTGATTCTATCTGGTGTTCTTACGGCTGTTGGTGACTGATCTGAGCGGGGGGAGCTCTGCCTCTCTGAGGGCCACATTCTAGCTGGATCTGTTCTGGAGGGAGGCTGTTGATGCTCTCAAAATTATTTTTAAACAAGAAATTCCGCCGACCCCTGCAGTTGCACTACTGTTATGCCTGCAAGTGTAACGAAACAAGATGAAAATATTTATTGAATACATTATTAACCGCTGCATTAAAATGCATAACCATTAGATGGCTCAAACCTGAACCTCCATCTTACAATACATGGATTCAGAAAGTTTGGGATAGATATCAAATGGAGCAGACACCATTGTGATAAAGGATGTGACCCCACCCCATCAAACAGGAACCGGAGACAGACGCTTTAACTTTGTATTGTCCTTTGGTCCAGTCTTTCAGTTTCACTTTGACTTTCAAGTCAAAGTGAAAGTGAAATGGCAGAGCTGCAGTGTTCATAAAGCCGGGGAGAGATCTCTGCTTCCAGCACTGCAGCATCATGTCCTCCTCCTCCTCCTCCTCCTCCTCCTCCTCCTCCAGCCTGGACCCCGGCGCCCAGGCTCCAGTCCTGGTCCTCCACACCGGGGGAACCATCGGCATGAAGAAGGACGATAAAGGAGGTAGAGAACCTCACTGTTCTAGTACTGTTTAGGGGGGGGGGGAGGGGGGGGGGGGGGGGGGGGGGGGGAGGGGGGGGGGGGGGGGGGGGGGGGGGGCAAAGCTCCTTTCTGTTGTTCCGGGAGGGAGGGGGGGGCAGATTCAGCTCTGTGCTTGTTGTACTGTATGTTCTTCTTTTTTTTTTTTTTTTTTTACTTTGAAAAACCTGGACAGGACAAAAACTATGTGAAAGAGAAAGACTACAGAGCATCAGATGAAACACTGAACACTGGCATTATGAACAAGGCCAGAAGACAGATTTTCTTCTTCATTATTAAATGGCTGAAATGTTGTTAGAATTATTAGTTGGAATATAAAAGGTTCTGGGAGTCCTGCAAAGAGAGGGACAGTAAAGACTTAACTCAAACATAACTAGAATGTGGCCCTCAGAGAGGCAGAGCTCCCCCAGCTCAGATCAGTCACCAACAGCCGTAAGAACACCAGATATAATCACACACTGTGATCAGGGAGTGATCGGAGCAGAGTGCTCTCATCAGCGTGCGGTGCCTCTCTCTGTCGCCCTCTCTCCCTGTGTGTGTGTGTGTGTGTGTGTGTGTGTGTGTGTGTGTGTGTGTGTGTGTGTGTGTGTGTGTGTGTGTGTGTGTGTGTGTGTGTTGATCTGAAAAGGAAAACCGAATAGCAACATAATGACCTCCACCAGGAGGTTATGGAATCATGTGGGTTTGTTGGTTTGTTGGTTGGTTTGTTAGCAAGATCCCGGAAAAAGTAATGGACGGATTGCAATGAAACTTAGTGGAAAGGAGGGTCTTGGGCGAACTGACAATTGATTACATTTTGGTGATGATCCGGATCACCGTCTGGATCCAGGAATTTTTTAAAGATTCTTTATCATTGAGAGATAGGGAGTCGTTCACATGGTGGGGCAGGCCGCCGGCGGGGGGGACAAACGCCTGGTTCACGGGACGCGTCGCTTCTGATGCGGAAGTGGGAAGCGCCGCGCACCGACTGTCAGATCGGCGCAACTGTTAACCGATCTGACGGTTCATACAGGAGGCGCGGGGGACCGCGGCGTCCGTAGCGACTCACGCCGTGGACACCGTGGGTGTGTGTGTGTGTGTGTGTGTGTGTGTTTGATTGGGTGCGTATGTGCATGTGTCTGTTTGTGTGTGTGTCCATCTCTCTTGTGATTAGACCCAAGTGACCGTTGGACCAGCAACACCGTAACTAATCGTCATTTCATTTATGTTATTTTGAAAATTGACCGGATTCTCTTGCCTTTTCTGTTTCCGACTTCCTGTCTGGTCCGATCTGCTTGATCCAGCTTGACAACTGGCGCTCTCGCCGCTCGCAGCTCGCGTGAAAAATTGAGCGAAGCGGAGCGGGCGCTGCAGAGCGCGAGCGGCGCCCCCCTGCGCGCTGTGTGCGGCCGGTCAGATAGGTTAACATGGGAGGCGCTTCCGCGTCCAGTGCGTTCGGGCCGTACGTAAGTCATTTTTTTCCAAAAATGATTTTTTTGCCTAAATCATCTCCTCACGATGCTGGCCACCTCTGGTAATATTGCCTACATCCTCAGTTAAACAGATCATGCGATCCTGCCAGGCACGGTGAGCTATGCCGAGGCCAGAGGAAACTCTGATGGAGGCTCGCAGCGGTCCTGACTTGCAAATCGGTCATCTGACCGGGGCATAGGGGCAAAAGACTCATCGAACCATCTGGTATGGTTCCATCCGAAGCGTCCCTCGGGAATCTCAGACTCATGGTTTTATCTGGTAAAGTGAAAGGATTGACATATTCATAGCTCTAGTTTGTTAGCTAGAGTTTATACCTGACAGGGAAGAAGGTTTAAAATTGCCGAAGTCACAAAGGCATGAACAAAACGTGCCTAAGTCATTTAATTCTCTCATGTTGCTTGTTTGACTGACCTTGTTGTTTGTATGTCAATATGCATCTGTTGGAACAGCTGTTTTGATTAACATTGTTAGTAAATATATATTCAACCAATGGAATACTTTTTTGTGTTTCCTGAAAAATCTTAAAAAATGACTGAGGCGATTATTTTAAGAAGGCGTCGATATGCAGATATATGTTTGGTAAGTGCACGCGTTTCTAGATATATATGTCTATAGATCTGTGCCTGTAGCTTTATGTCTAGGTGAAGCCGGAGCTACGGAAGCCGCATTGTTGTTGTGACTGCCGATTGCAAAACAAAGACACCGCCACGCCCCCTAGCGGCTTGGCGGTGAAATTGCAGAGGAGGGCGTTCCCTTGACGCAGAAGCAGGATGTGTTCAGTGGCGTTGTAGGAACGACGTCGCTGCGACGGGGAAGCGTACTGAGGCCTTTATTCGCCCTTCTGTAGCCTAAAAGAGCCAGGAGACAGGGCTGTCCTCTTCCACCGCTGCTGCTCAGCGTCTCACTGGAACCACCGGCCGTCTTCACCAGATGTATTAAAGACTTTGCTATGTTCTGAAAAGAGGGTGTGACGTAGTCACGAGTAGTAGGAAGTGAATGTTTCCTGTTTTCCTGAGTGAGTTTGTCCGGTGTCGGTACCAGATGTGTCGATGACGTCACCGCTTCCTACGGCAAGTCCCCGGGGACAAACAACATATAGATCGCTAGACAGATCGCTAGATATTTGAAATGGAGATTTTTAAAGTTTAATATATATTTAGGGAGTGACACATCACAAGATTTTTTTAATTCTTATTTTTTTTTCGTAATGCAGTAGTTCTTGCACTTTTTAAATGAAGACACTGCCTCTGTAGGCAAAACCAATGGTTTAATTATAAAATACCAAATATTACCAGATATTTGTGATGAAAATTATAATGGTTAATATAATTCAAACAGTGACACATCTGTACATAACATCTGTTAAATTAATCAAATTATTTCATTCATAACCTATTGAGTAATAAAGAGATTTGTGACACTTAAGGTATTTGAGACACTGTAAAAAACATGGTACATCGTCTGAAGCTTCAATATCAATTGAATTTAAATATGTCCACAGTATTTGTCAAGTCACTAAGAATGATACAAACAAATCAACAGGATGTACAATAGTCCAGTGTTACTTATGTGTCAGCATGCTTTTACTGGCAGTTTCCTTAGCCATACCACTGAATTTATTTGACCTGCTGTCTTTCATATGGCCAGCACAGATCTTTACAGCATTCAGAGACTTATGGTAGCTGCAAATTAAAGTCAATTCTTTTGCAAGGCAAAGCAAGATAAGTTTATTTATACAGCATATTTCTGGCTTTGTTTTAATGCCATTCTTTTATTTAAAACATGCACCTTTTTAGTTAAAATATATCATCAAAAACAATGTCACAGTGCAAAGGACAAACCATATTGACATTTCAATTCAAAAAATCTGTAGAAAAAAAGCAAGAATTAATAACAAAAAATCTTCATAACAGGACTCAGAGAAAAAAAGACCACAAGCCCGATGGAACGGTTATTTTTTACACAAACTAATGGACGCCCGGTTGATAAACCCTTAATAACAAACTTCATAAAAGAATGTAACAGCCTGATAATGACACAGCCGAACCATCAGACACTGACAACAGTGTGAACAACAGGGTTAGCTCAGTAAGTTTCATAATTTAATGACTGATAACATTTCAGTCCAACCACATCAAACCTGGATTGGTGAAAATATCAATACAATTTTGGATATTAAGAAATAACAGTATTGTTCAAAAGTGAACCCCTCGATGTAACTGGAAGCAGTCAGGCAGACAGTGGGAGTCAGCTTCTGTTTTCAGTCCATTCTGGAGCAGACTATTACCTGTGTTAGACCGAAAATAATGCAAGTTAAAGTGCATGTTTAAGTAAGGCACCTTAGATCACACCATGGAAGCGTCTGCATGTTCACCAGGACTCCAGACAGCAGCAGCTCCTCCCTGCACAAGCTGTTTAACAACACAGTCATTTCCATATTTTTGCTCCACTGTAAATTTATGTTTAAGACAGCAGGACTGCAACAAAGTGACCCTGCTCTGTCACAGGCTTTAAGGGTCACATCATTTCCAATCCTCTTTACAAAATTCTATGGATTTCTCACAAGTTTTCATTTATATATTAGTTGCTGGATCTATCTTGTACTGAATTTTAAGGCTACTGAGACCTAAATATTACTGTTGTATTCACTACACCAGCACAATAAAGTATAAATCTTACCTTAAAGGTGGAATACAACATTTTCTCGAAAAGACGAAGCCCCACGTCTGTTACTCACTTTTTGAACAACGCCATGCTCCAGACCATCCGCCCGGCTCTCCTGCTTCTCCCAGGAAACGCGGAAGTGTACGAGCGCGATCTCCTCTTCTCCGGCGTGCACGGCTCTGTACAGTTTCTGCGATCCGCCTCGCTCATAAATAAAGCTTTTTTTCCCCGAAACAGCTACAGTTTCATTATGTCAGACTCGCCATCGGTAAGTACGAGCTCAGAAGCTCACGGCTACAGAAACACTCTGAATGCGCAAAAGGGAGAAGCTGATTGGGCGCAAGCACGGAGAACCGCCTTACGAAAGCAGCTCGTCAGAATGATTGACAAACAGACCCACCAATTATTTAGGTGATCCACCCGGAAATCAAAATGTTGTATTACACCTTTAAGTACAGCCTGACGCTCACCACAGTGGGCAGTGGCTGTGCTTTAACAGCTGAGTTTTCATTTTTCCCAGCTATCTAAAAAAACAGATATTGGCTGAAGTGTAGAATAACTATAGCACTTATTTGGCATACTTGTGTCAACTGCAATGAAAGCAGGGCTGCAACGACATATTTTTCTGTTAATCTATTTTTTCCCAGCACAATTTCACATTGACAGAGGCAAAAAGTAATTTGAAGTCAACATAGACATGAAACCAAAAAGAGCTGCAAACCTCACAATTATATTGCACATTTCATACACAAAACATTTGTGCTACACACAGGAAAAAAAACAAAAACATAACGTTTTTTCCCACAGTGGTGGGAATGACGGATCGCTCTTCACCGGTATCAAAACGAACGCTGTATTTTTACAACCAATCATACTGTCAATCATAATGTGATACGTCATTAAACCCAATCAGAATGTGACACGTCATCGGCAGGCGCAGCCCCGGACAGATTTGGCAGCCCGGACACATCTGGTACCTACACCGGCGTTCGCTGTCCTTACCTTCTGAAGTCTCCATCCGATGTTCATCTTAGTCACGGCGTGTTAAGTCATTGACGAGAAGTAAGCTGTCCTGTTTCTGTTTCATATTTTCCATTGTTGATTGTAATTATGTTCCTTACGAGTTGATTAGCATCAAAGCTGTCCAGTGGTTGAGTATGGCGTCTCTTCCTCAGTTATCCCAGCTGATTATCTCCCTTTAAGTGTTTGTGTGGGTCCATATTTTCCATATTTTGTATATTCTAAGTAGTTTAATGTTTTCCGTTGGGAGTCGCGGCCATAACGAGCATCTGTGGGCGGATATCAGCGGCGTGCGCGCCACCCCATGTTATGTTCCTTCTTTGGCCACAGGGTGGCACCATTACAACATTTATGTTATTTGAGCCATTTGGTTTAGGGAGATTACCTGAATAGTGAGTCTGTCAGGTGTTTAAAAGCATCTGGTTATGTTAACATTTACTATTCTGATTTGGTGCTTGTTGTGTGTATTATTATGTGAATACATGCTCATGGGAGCAGATTTATGAGGATTTATGTTCTTATATGTTTATTTTGTTACAAATTGAGTCTGTTACATTCATTTGGATTTATGTTTGTTTCAGACTGTTACAACACTGCCTGTGAACCGCTATAAATGGACTGACCCTCACAGTCCAACAAAGGAACATCGGCCTCATTCCTGTATCCTGACCGATACACCATCTTGTTTATTGCATAATCCTGAACGAACTGGTTTGCCTAGTCCTCACCTCAACATTGGTCCTTCGAGCCGGATGCAGTATTCAAGATGGAGCCAGACCCTCACTGTGATGTGAGGCCTAGACGACAAATTCACCGCCCTGTCAGGTTTGAAGACTATGAGATGAGTTTTGGCAGATATCCTGAGAGAGACCCACCACAGTGGAACCTATCACCTGCTGTCTCAGAGAGAAGCATCAACCTGCCTCATGGAAACCCGGTCCGGATGACCTCCTTCCATGCACCTAGACCACTCTCCACAACCTTGGATGGGAATGCTGCTCGTAGTGAAACTCCTCAGCCATCCCCAAGCAACCACCTCAGTAGAGATACAGGATGGGTCCCACCTCCAGAACTCACTCGTATGTTTTCAGACTCCCATTCCCACGTAGGATTCAGAGCCCTCCAAGAGGAGAACGCCCGGCTGCTCCAGTCACATCGAGACCTTCATGAAGGCATACAGGAGCTTAACAGGGCACGACGAGAAGTCAAAGCACTAATGGAGGAGGTCCACTCCCTGAGAACAGGTATGAGCCAGTCGGCTACCTCCCAACACTACAACCATCACCCTCCCCCAGTCAGCATGGCGGGAACTAGTGCAGGTGCCACTGCTGCAACACCAAATCCAGGAGATGATGAAGAGTGGCCTGACCCTCCACCATGGCCAGGACCAGATGAAGAGCTACATGAAAGCCTGAGTAACCTTACAGTAGGTGGACAGCAGTTCATCCAAAGCCAGCAATACCACCCTGTTCCTGATGCTGCATACCCAACCACCAAACCTCACTTTACAGCTCCACCTCAAACTCAGGCTTACTACCCTAATCAACCGGCCCAGCCCCCTTCGCGCCCTCCTCCCACCTACACCAGCCCAACATATGTGGCTCCTGTGCAAACCCACTCTGCCCTGCCTTCCCCCAGCGCGGTCCCTCAGATGCAGGCCCCTAGGCACATGGTGACTCCTCCCCCTCCAAGTGAACCCGTATATAGGGGTCCTCAGCCCACCATTCCTAAATTCATTCACCCTGATCCCTCAGAATTTGCCAGGCTACGTATAGCACTCGAGAACCTACTCCCACCTACTGCCACCGAACTCTTCAAGTACCACATACTTGTTGATCACCTGAGACTGGATGAGGCCAGACTTATTGCTGATGCTTACCTGAACTCACCGACCCCTTACACCGACACCATGATGCCTCTCCACGACAAGTTCGGGCAACCTCACCAGTTCGCCCTGAAGAAAATAGCAGGTGTCTTAGATGGCCCAGAAATAAAGCGCGGCAATGCAGCAGCATTCCAAAGATTCGCCCTTCAGATACAATCGCTGGTGGGTCTGCTGCAAACCCTGGGGCCCGAGGGCCACGTCGAACTGAACTGTGGCTCCCATGTGGCTCGATTGCTGAGCAAACTCCCCCCAGAGCAGAGAGCCAACTTCCGCCGTGACAAGTTCAAACAAACTGGGGCCACCTACACGCTCAACGATTTCTCTGATTGGCTTCGCTACAAGTCATGGTGTCAGGGCTTCGACAGTCAGCAGGTTGAGAAGGGTGGAAGGGAGAGGCAGTATGCAAAGACCGAAAGTTATCCTGGTCGACAAACAGTGACTGTCCTGCATGGTGCCAAGGAAACCTCAGAACCTGCACACCCACCATACAAAGGAGATCCTGCTAAGAAGAAAGGCGGAAGCAAAACCTACTGTGCCTATTGTGAGAGCACCGAGCATCACTTCAGTCAGTGCGCTGAGGTGACCAAACTTTCCAAAGAGCAACTAAAGGAATGGCTTAAAGTCAACAAAAGGTGCTGGCATTGCGCCAGATCCCATCAGGCTGCTCAGTGCACATTAAAGAAACCCTGCAACCTCTGTCAGGGAAAACACCTCAGAGCCCTTCATGAGATAAATGCACGACCTGGAAGCAGTGCCATCAATGTGGCAGCCCAAGAAGAGAGTTGCTTAACAAGCTCCGCCTCTGACACCCTCTACTTGGATCAACCTGGAACAGGGAACCGTGTTATGTTAAAGGTTGTTCCAGTTCTTGTGCACTATGAGAATCGGACCCTGAACACCTTTGCGGTTTTGGATGATGGATCCGAGAGAACCATGCTCCTCTCCACAGCAGCAAAGTCCCTCAGCATGAAAGGCGTTCCTGAAAACCTGCCTCTTCGTACCGTCCGTCAAGATATCCAGGTACTTAATGGACACACTGTGTCTTTCAGCATCTCCTCAACGACGAAACCTCAGATGGTCCACAAGATCAATGGAGCCTTCACAGCTGGTCGTCTCAACTTAGCCCATCACACCTATCCTGTTGAACAACTTCGGAGGAAGTTCAAGCACCTGTGTGGCATCCCCATCCGGCTTGAAAGGAAGCCCAGCCATTGCTTCTCATCGGTTCTGACCAACCCCATCTGATCACCCCCATAGAGCCAGTGAGATTAGGTGCACCTAGTAGCCCAGCCGCCATCCACACCAAGCTTGGGTGGACTCTGCAAGGCCCTAGTCAGTTCATGGGGCGGCTAACCCACACACCTCTGTGCCCGTTTACCTCATCCCCACCCCAGCTGGATGAGTTGTATAAGCATGTCGAAAGACTCTGGCAAGTGGAGATGATACCTCACAGATCTGAAAAGGAGGTGACCAGATCGAAGCAGGACAAGCAGGCTGTCGCACTCCTCGAAGCCAAGACGGTCCGCACAATGGTTGATAGAGTCCTCAGATACGCCACGCCACTGCACAGAGTACTGCTTTATGCAGACGACACACTCATTCTGCTGAAAGATCCAAATCACTCAACGCCTCACAATACCACGCTACGCTAATGTATCCGGATACAGGATGAACTGAACAAAGCCCCAACAAGGCCAGTACCTGGGATTAGATAGGGGGATAAGATATCAGGTGGACTCCAAATGGACTGAAATATTTAGGAATTAAAATATGCAGGAGGTGGAAGAAATGCCACATTTAACCTTTCATCCAGTTTTAAAACAGATGGAAATTAATTTGGACAAATGGAATAAAATAAGGCTGACCTTGTGGGGAAGAGTAACTGTAATCAGAATACTGGTCTCACCTCAGTTCAACTGTCCCCTGATGATGCTGCCAGTTACAGCGTCCCCCGACATTTTTAATCAATGTTACGCACTGATCAAGGAGTTTCTCTGGGAAGAGAAAAGGTAAAGCTGTGTTTACCCAGGACCAGGGAGGACTGGCCTCACCTCGTACGGTACCTTACCTGACCCACCAGGGACCAGGGAGGACTGGCCTTACCTAGTACTGTATCTTACCTGACCCACCAGGGAACAGGGAGGGCTGGCCTGACCCGACCCAAGACTGCACTACATCTCCTTTGACATGGAAGAACTTGCCAAACATTGGACTGGACAATATAACTTAGACTGGGCCGTTATAGAAGAATCTCTATCCTTCCCTTTTCCACCCATAGAACTCCTCTCTCAAACTCCAGGTGAAACCCATGACCTCTGACCCTGTCATGTGACATTCAAAGGAAGTTTGGATGAAGATACACAACATACTTAAAGGTGCATTAAGGAGTTTTTCAACCTTAAAAATACTTATTTTGCACCATAAATATGTTCCACATTTTTAATGATGTGTACAATGTGCCCTGACAGATTCATTACAAGTACCGGAGGACCCAAACTGAAATCATTAAAGAGAAATACTGAAATATAAAAATGTGTCAACAAATACATTTATGTGCTAATAAATCATACAATTTTTTTTTCAACAAGAAAATCTATAAAATGTGACTGAAAATGTATTTATTTTGTCATTTTCATTTCAGTCTATTTATTTACTTATTTGGTGTTTGTGAAATTTATTTCCTCATTAATTCTGATGCCTGTATTTATTTCCACTTGTATTTATTTATTTATGTGTTGCTGAGTTGATATGTAAATGAGGGGGCGGTGCTTCAGGGCGTGTCTTGGGTGTCAGCTCCTCACCAATTGGCCAATCAACTTTAACATGTTCTCCACCCACAGATCCACTCTGCACGTCTGCTTCTCCTCCGAGAATCCTCCTGCGTCACCAGCCTCCTCCTCCACCTCCTCCACCTCCTCCCTCCTCCAGCATCCTCCTCCACCTCCTCCTCCCTCCTCCGTCGCCTCCTCCAGCCTCCACCTCCTGCGTCACCAGCCTCCTCCTCCACTCCACTCTCCACCATCACCATCTCTGACAGCTCCTCCATCACCTCCTCCAGCATCCTTCTCCTCCAGTCCTTCCACCTCCACTTCCTCCACCGTCAGCTCCTCCGTTACCTGCTCCAGTAGCCTCCACCTCCACCTCCTCCCTCCTCCATCACGTCCTCCTCAGGACAGCTCGTCCTCTGCTACGCCTCCTCTGTTCCACACTGCTAGCTGTTAGCCTGCTGTAGTGGTCCATGGTGCTAACAGCTAGCACACTGCGAGCAGCTCCACAGAGCCACCAGACCAGGAACCGGTCCAGAAAAGCTCTCAGTCACCAGACCTCAGTCTCTCTGTGAGGATTGTGTGTCTCGGTGTGTTGAAGACGATGAGCTGTGTTTGGTTCCTCTGGGCCTCGGCTCCAGGACCTGAACCGTCAGTCAAACGTCCCGCTGGGCTTCAGCAGAGGACTGAAGCTGATGGTTCCTCCACGGTTCTCTTCTAGAACTCCTCCAGACTCAGTCCCCCCTGTGTCTTGTCCCTCAGGTCTCGTCCCCGTCCCCGGCCTGCTCCTGAAGTTCCTGCGTTCGCTTCCCATCCTGCACGACCAGGACTATGCTGAGAAGCACCGCCTGCGTGAGCGCTACGGGGATCAAACCCTGGTTCTGCCGTGAGTCCACTGAGCCTCTGCTCCGCTGACGAAGCTCCTGCCGCTGCTCTGCTTCATGTTCCACTGAAACCTCGTCTTTGCTCTAGACCTGGAACCGTCTCTCAGATGTGAAGAACGCTTGGTGGGCGATCACATGATCCAGCATGTTGTTGTTGGTCATGTTGTGTTTTTAGCTGTGGAGCTGATTGATAGAGCAGACAGTGGACTGTGGTCCGACTGGGGACTCCATGGTTCTACTGGGGACTCCATGGTTCTACTGGGGACTCCATGGTTCTACTGGGGACTCCGTGGTTCTACTGGGGACTCCGTGGTTCTACTGGGGACTCCATGGTTCTACTGGGGACTCCGTGGTTCTAGTGGGGACTCCGTGGTTCTACTGGGGACTCCGTGGTTCTAGTGGGGACTCCGTGGTTCTACTGGGGACTCCATGGTTCTACTGGGGACTCCGTGGTTCTACTGGGGACTCCGTGGTTCAAGTGGGGACTCCGTGGTTCTACTGGGGACTCCGTGGTTCTACTGGCGACTCCATGGTTCTACTGGGGACTCCGTGGTTCTAGTGGGGACTCCGTGGTTCTACTGGGGACTCCATGGTTCTACTGGGGGACACAGACACAGGAACAGGGTGTAGTTTTCCCGTTGGTCCACTAGTTGGTGCTGTTTGAAAATAAAACTCCACATCAAGACAGTCAGCTTTCAGCTTCCTGCTCTTCTGACAATCAGCTTCATCCGGCGGAGTTTCAGGAACATGAAGCATCAGATCATCGTCCTGTCTCTGTTCTCGCTTTCTGTCCTCCTGCTGTGAACGTCCCACATGCAAAGACAGAGACATGTCCCTTCACGTCTCTTCTTCTCCTTCATTCAGTGAGAGTGCTGAGAGGAAGAGGGTGGTCTACACCATCGATGAGTACAACCCTCTGCTGGACTCCTCCAACATGACCCCCGAGGACTGGGTCAAGATCGGGACCGACATCGAGGTGCTTCATCCTTTCCCTGAGATCCATGTGTTGAGAGAAGGAACCGCTCCGGAAATATGACGTTCTCTGACACGTTCCAGTGTTTGAGGCTCTAAAGGTTCCTGGAGAAAAGTTTCATAACTTGGGGGAAATTCACAGTAACTAGAAAACAGCTCAACAGCGCCACCTGCATCACGAATCACATCCAGCTACCAAACCCAGAACACACGAGTACCATCACAAGACGGACATGAAGGTCTGGTAGAGCCAGAACCAGAACTCAGCAGGAAGTCCGTCTTTTGACTGACGTGTTCTCCAGCGATGGTTTGTTTCTGTTCTTTGGTTTTCTGGTGAAACAAGCTTCAAATCATGAATTTTGGTTTTTTGATTCCAACTTTCAAACCAGAAACGGGAGACGAGCCGCTCCTGGTTTTCGTCTCCGGACATCAAACCAGAAAACTGAGTCGTCTCGTTTGTGGTTTCTGGATTTCCCCAATCAGAAGGGAACTGGAACGGCCGGAAGGTCCCGGAACCTGAAACCATCCACTGCATGTCCTCGTCCTTTTCTCTGTCCTCCAGAAAAACTACGAGACGTACGCAGGATTCGTGGTCCTTCACGGTACCGACACCATGGCCTACACGGCGTCCGCCCTGTCCTTCCTGTGTGAACACCTGCGGAAACCGGTGGTGGTCACCGGCGCCCAGGTGAGCCGCCGTCTCGCCGCTCCGTCCTTGTCTGGTCTTGACGGAGCTGAAGACATCTTTCTGTCTTCAGGTGCCGATCTACGAGTTGAGGAACGACGGCAGAGACAACCTGCTGGGGGCGCTGCTGCTCGCCGGACAGTTTGACATTCCTGAGGTGAGACGAGGACGTCACCACGCTGATTCTCCAGGCCACTCTCACACCAGGACAGTCCGGGACTCGGTTCAGGTTTTGGTTTTCTGAGATCAGACCAAACTCCTGGACTACGTCACGTCGTTACACCAGCTGAGCACCTGGAGGCGCTGTGGCCGAAACCAGCACTGAGCAGAGAGGAAGTAAAGCCCGATGAGGAAGAAACCGGCTCTTTGACCGGTCTAGACCGGAAGTGGAAGTCCCCCTAGTGGCCGGCTAGCAGCTAGGAGCTAGTGGCTAGCAGCTAGGAGCTAGTGGCTAGCAGCTAGGAGCTAGTGGCTAGCAGCTAGGAGCTAGTGGCTAGCAGCTAGGAACTAGTGGCTAGCAGCTAGGAGCTAGTGGCTAGCAGCTAGGAGCTAGTGGCTAGGAGCTAGTGGCTAGCAGCTAGGAGCTAGTGGCTAGCAGCTAGGAGCTAGTGGCTAGGCGCTAGGAGCTAGTGGCTAGGCGCTAGGAGCTAGTGGCTAGCAGCTAGGAGCTAGTGGCTAGCAGCTAGGAGCTAGTGGCTAGGAGCTAGGAGCTAGTGGCTAGCAGCTAGGAGCTAGTGGCTAGCAGCTAGCTAAGACATGCTGAGCATCAATCAATGAGCCGCTGCTCTTCCTCCAAACTCCTCGTCCGACCAGCAGACATTTTAACTATCTTTGTGTTTCACGGAACTACTCTGGTGGGCGGGGCTAGCTCATCACTACTTCCTGGTTCCTGGAGTTGGTCCCCACTTCCTGGTTCCAGAGCCAATCACATAAGAACTCCCAAAGTTGCCAGATTCTGTGTGTTCTATGTCTGCTCCATTGGTGCGATGCCCCTCGCCTGTCTAAACTCACTGAACTGTGGGGCGTCTCTCTCGGGGGGTATTTGGTGATGAAATTTTACTTATTGCACCGTTAAGGAACATGTCCTCTGAGCCGTCACTTCACCATCCTGAGGAACCTTTCCAGGACAGGAAGAACCTTGTGGACTTTCTTTCTGGTCCAGTCTGAAGATGTTCTCTCTGCCTGGTTCTCAGGTCTCCCTGTATTTCTACAACAAGCTCTACCGAGGGAACTGCTCCACCAAGGTGGATGCTGAGAGCTTCGATGCCTTCTGCTCCCCGAACCTGGTTCCTCTGGCCTCCACTGAGGCCCACATCAAAGGTCGGTCGCAGAGCTCCTGTCTGCTGACCAGAAACTCTGAGCTGTCTTCTAGCCTGTCCTCTCCGTCTCTCCTCCAGTCAACACGGACATCCTGTGGAAGGACAAATCCACGGACAAGTTCCAGGTCAGCAGACACCTGAGCCGGAACATCGGCCTGCTCCGACTGTTCCCGGGAATCACTGCCGCCACGGTGAGTCCCAGCTTCATGGAACCAGCCGGTTCCTCCAGTCAGACGTTACTCTGAGACCCACAGAGAGCCGGACCGCTCCCTGGAGCAGGAGAACCTTCAGACGGAACCGGAAAGGTTCTCTCTGGTGTATCGCAGAGCGAATGTGAATCAGATGAAAGGATGAATCCTGGAAGGTCAGAAGGGGGCGTGTTCTGAAGGAGAGATGAGGATCTGAGAGAATGAAGTGATGAATGAGATCCTCATGGATCCATAATGCTGGAGACCAATGAGACACCTGGAGAAGAGAACCACCTGGAGTGGTGAAGAACCGGTTAGCGAGTGGTGTTCTCCGTAGCGACTCCACCAGAGGACGGTCTGGCGTCTTCTGTGTTCTGGTGTCTTCAGGGGTGTGTTCTCTGAAGGGACCGTTGGCAGAACCTCGCGGTGAGTTCCGGGCTGTGGAGAACCGAACCGTGTCTTGTGGTCCAGGTGAAGGCGTTCCTGCACCAGGACCTGCAGGGGGTGGTCCTGGAGACCTACGGCAGCGGGAACGCCCCCGATAAAGACCAGGACCTGCTGCAGGCGCTGAAGAAGGCCACGGACAACGGCGTCATCGTCGTCAACTGTACGCAGTGTCTGCGAGGAACCGTGTCCATGACCTACGCCACCGGACAGGTACTGCTGCCGCGGCGCCGCCTCCGTCAGGATCCACAGGAACCCGGTCGGTTCTGTCTCTTCCAGGCGCTGATGGACGCCGGCGTGATCTCTGGAGGGGACATGACTCCGGAGGCCGCTCTGACCAAACTGTCCTACCTGCTGGGGAAGACGGGCCTGGACACCAAGACCAGGAGGACGGTCTGTGTCTCTGTTGAGGACAGAAGAGCAGCAGGGTTCTGCTGGGTCTGACCTTCAGAGTGTGTTCCTTCCAGATGATGGAGGAGAACCTGCGAGGCGAGAAACACACCGACCTGCCCGGAGGTCTGAAGGTCTCTGCAGGTCGGCGTCCCGGACGAGAGGAATGAGGCTCGTCTCCTGACGGCAGTCGGTCCCGTCACGTCCAGAGACCTCCCCTGTGTCCTCGGTTCCGGTTCTGAAGGAGCTGGAGGCCATCCGAGACGCTCTCAGTCCTCCTGTTCAGGTTATTTAGAAATCCAGGCAGCAAAGCCATGTTGGACAGCCTGCAGGATATTTTACATTTCATGGGTCTTTAAACAAACTGAATTAATTAATTTAAATGACATATTGTCACGGAACAGGAAAATAAACTGAATGTGGATGATCTGCATGAAGGACTCCCTTTTCTTCATGGGACAACTCGCTCTCGTCCAACATCATGAAGGCCGTCACCAGTTTTCATTCGACCTTGATGCCGAAGTTTGTTTCTTGCACGCCGGCAGACTTTAGGAGAGCAAAGCGTGTTCAGTTAAATTCACGACGGTGGGCCACATCTACATGTCACCTGTTCAGATTATTCTTAGAGTATGGCATACAGATGTATTAAATGTGTTGAGAGCTCCTGATTTCCATTGTTCTACTAGTTTCATTCAAGTCTTGTGAATTTTCGCAAATTCAGTTCATACTTCTCTCATGGATTCGGCCATTTTCCTTCGTGTCCTGCTACTTGCTGCAGTACCACCTTCCAGGAGACCAACTTGCCTCATTCGCTGGCCTTGTGAAAACCTACAAAAACAAAGCATAAACGCTCATTTACACTTACAAACACACACAGTATATTCATACCAGGGGGCTCAAACTCAAATCACCGGGGGGCCACTAAAGGCAGAGTCTGGGTAGAGTTGGGCTTAACGTATTCCACAGAAAAGGTCCCAAGTATTGAAAAATAAAAAGTAAAAATCGCATTATTATGTTACAAACCTGTAAATAAATTCCATAGATTTCATCAGGGACACATGTGACCTATGGATTATGGACCCTTTGTGAACAGACACCGTGGAGCCTTTGGAACGGGGTTTCCTGCATTTGCTGGAGAGAAAAAGGAAACGTCTGTTAGTTGCAGTGATGTTAATGTGAGCTCTCACCGAAACGGGTGTTTTACTAAAACTGACTTGAATCACGTGAACATGACAGAAATGATACCATTTAAGAAGTCTGAAGGGTTTTTATGAGATGTCAAACAGCCAGAAGGTTGTACAGTTCACTTTTCATCTTTAACAATGTTTTGTAATGTTTGGTAAATAAATGTCGTGGAGCAGAAACAGTGTTTCCCTCTGAAATATTGTTTCTTAGCCTCACATGAACATGTAAAGCAACAAGCAGGCTGCCTGAGGCTGTGCACGATCTGAGTAAATGCATGAAAGTGAAATTACAGACGGGAGTTTCCCGTGAGGATTTCTGCTCGCCACTGACAGCCATCATGACGGCTGGTCTTCACTGGACAGCTGCAGCGACTGCAGAACTTCTGCTGGTCAAGTAGATCCTCTTCTGCGTCCACAGCACGGCGTCTGCTCCGGTGAGTTCTCGCCTCAGACGCGTCGTCCTCGCTCATCCTCGTGTAAACAGAAAGCAATGAGCAAGCTCCGCCTCCTAGCTCCGCCTCCTCCTAGCTCCGCCTCCTCCTAGCTCCGCCTCCTCCTAGCTTCCTCAGGTTTTCACTCGAGGCCTGCGTGACTGTTAGCGCGTGGCTCTCATTAGCTCTTAAGTTAGTTTTAGAGGCACATTTTGCTCTGCCGGACACGCTGCTCTTCAGGAAAAAAGGTAAAATTCATGGTAAAAATGTTGTTTCCTGGTGAGAACACAGTGAGACGAAGCTCATCAACGCTGCTGAAAACGCAGCCTGAGCTGAGCCTCTGACATGCCTTCAGTGTAACGCTGAACAATGGCAGAAATGGAAGCTGGTCAAAGTAAAGAGGAGCAGTGATCGTTCTGAAAGAAGCAGTAGGAGTCAGGTGTTTTCAGCAGAGGGGCTGCAGAGTGACTGCTGGACTGGCTTCGCCTCTCAGGCTGCTGGCTGGAAGCCTCATGATACACAAATAGACACGAAGAAGCTCCAACAAATTCACATTTGATCACATTTTGTCTCCATAAGGAGGTCGGCAGCAGTTCACCACATGACCAGAACAGGCGGGAACAAGAACACTTTCCAGCATTCTCAGCGCTGTCCTTGGTGCTGAAGATGCAGAAAAACAGTCAGGTGGGTCTGTTCTCCAAAACTCACCACCGCTGACATGACAGGACGGATCGATTAATGAAACATCGACAGATGAACACATGGAACAGCCAGCGGCAAACGGCGAACGCCACGGCCAAAGACTGAAAATAAAAACACAGACGGCTGTGAGCAACTCCAGCTGTTGCTTGTCTTAACAAGTGGCTCCGAGAAACGCAGTAGATTTTGCCATTTCTAATATCGTCACCACCACTTCAGTCATGCCTGCAGTCCGCCATCGCCCGGGTGAGGGAGGAGTCTCCTCAACGAACAATTCAAATTTCATTTCTTTTAAAGTAGATTTTTCTGTGTAAATCCATTCCACTCATACTTTTTATATGTTTACAGTTTTCTTTTTTTAATTAAGTTAACAGTCAACTAATGTAAGGTGCTACAGCTTGCAGCTGCCACCGGGGGGGGGGGCTGGAGCCCCGGCAGCACCCCCCTGAAAAGTAGCAGCACAAGTAGTAATAGTAGTAGTGACAATAGTTCCAGTTCCAGTGACACAAGAGAAAGAGAAAAGGAAGCATTCCCACCAATCATTTACTGTACAGCTGCGACAGAACACCTGTGTGTAAATTTTTGGAAAAAAAAAAAAGCTGTAAAAATATAATTTATGTGCTTAAAAATGAAAATGAGCCCTTAAAGTGCTTGAAAAGTGTCTGGATTTTATCTTTAAAAATGTGAACAAACCCTGTGACCTATAATCATCACTTTCCTGTTTGCTGATTTGTTCTTTTCTTCACAGCCATGAGTCGAAGGAAAAGATCGCCTGCTTGTCCAATCGCAGATGCAAGTGCCAGCGTAGTATTGGCCAAAATACTGTTCAGGTATACGTAAATTAATGTTAAGTAATACCAGTCATGGCTTGTTTTCTTCTGTTTGTTCATTCCTTCACATCCTGCTGCACCGACTGCTCAAACAGCTTCTGGAAGCTGGAAAACAAAAAGCTGGTTGGAACAGGAGACGACTGAAATCCTGACGAGGCTTTTCTCCAGGAAGAACTCAGAGAAAGACGAGTTTATCCAGGAGCTGATGAACAAAACGCCCGAAGCATCAGACACAGGTCAGAGACAGGATTGAAGCAGGAAATATTCATTTTTTTTCCTTTGTTTTTCTGAGTTTAACGTCTTAAACCACACAATACCACAGATTAAATCAGCTTTAATGTGCTTACAAAGTCTTAATCACTTGACATGGTAACTGCCTGGAGGGATTCACAGTAACTACTTAATTCTACAGTTCGATAATTAGATCCCTTACTGGCTCTGGAGAACGTTGAATATACACTCTGTTTAATCTTTCAAATTCAATCCAGACATGCTACTACAATGGGACTGTTTAAACAGGCATCTTTGTACTTGTGTTTATTTTCAGTGTGTTTTTTGGGTGTGATTATTTAAACCCCATTAGTTTCATTGTACTTGTTGCAATGACAATAAAGTTCTGTTCTGCTCTGTACTTTGTGGTTTTTAATTCTGAAAGTCTCTCTCTCTCTCTATATATATATATATATATATATATGAAGACTGCTTACTTGCTGTTCAGCTTATGTGCTACATGTAAAAAAAACGTAAAAAGTAACTAAAAAATAGGATTAAATTGATTTTCCAAAATGCCAACATCTAAGAGAATAAGATATTAAAGATATTAAGAAGTTGATCGAAAAGTTATGATAAAACAGAAGCTTTGGTGTCGTGAAACCACCCAGATCCGTAATCCTTGGCTGGTATTGGTGCAGCAGTGCAGTGTTCTTCCAGTGTCTGACTCTTCTCTGAACTTCCCTCTGACTGAGGATCTGCCGACGGAGCAGTGGGATGGTGGAGGGTCCTCTGCCCGGTCGGATTCTAAAGATTCCTCGGTTGAGTTACTTTCCAGGAAAAGACGAGTGAAACAGAAGAAACCATCACATCCTCAGAGAGCAGAGAAAAGCAGCCAGAGATCACAGAGATCAGTGATTCATGACAATCGCAACCGACTGTTCGCCTGAGCGAGGCTCGCCTGCTCTGCTTTTGAGCATCCCTTTGAAAAGTACCAAGAAAGTCAGCTAAGTAACACTTCCCTAAATAAATTATGTCTGAATGCATCGTTACAGGTTTTGCACGTCGACACCTTCAGTAAGTTGAGCTATAATAACAATTTTTTTGACTGTTTCAGAGTTTTAACTCCTCAAATGCTGTGAAAAGAGTTGAATTTAAAAAAATACAAAAAGTCACAAAGGTGAAATATTTTCATTCAGTTGCATTAAAAATGTAATATTTTTAATGTAATACTTCGTGAACCATACGCCAGTTCTGTGAAAATGTCGACTTAAAAAATACAAAATAAACCCTCAAAACAATGATTTTCCCTCCTCATGCCAGGACTTCAGAGACATTGGATGTTAACTTTAGAGAGAGCAACAGAAATAATCGTTCCCACTAAACAGCAGAGGGTCGTGTTAGTTTGACCTTGACAGGTGATGGATGACCTGCGGCTGCGACCTGCTTGACCCCATGAGCTCCGTCCTGCTTCGGCCACCAACAGAAACACCTGATCCGTCTCAGACCAGATGACTCATGTTCCTGGCGGTTCAGCCGGATGCTGACCTGTTGACCTTCAGTCCTCTCCAGATTACAGTTTTTCACGATTGTTAACACACAAAAATCTAAACTTTAGGACATTTTGCACAACCTTAACTTCACGTACCATTCGCTCGACTCGAACTGTCACTACTTCACACTCCCTTATGACTCCGCTAGACTCTGACTTTCCTTCTTCACACTCTGACACCAGTTGCACATCACCTTGTGGTCTAAACACTACACACTGTGTTCAGTTGTTGCACACACCTCTCATGTAACATCTCAGTGGTTTAAACCTACAACACACAGCTGTTCAAAACTCAACAAATTCAGGTCAGTACACTGTATACCAGGGGTTGGCAACTGGCGGCCCACGGGCCAAATCTGGCCCGCCGAACCGTCCAATCCGGCCCGCGACTGGATTCGATCACAGTCACGCACGCACCCCCCGGGGCCCGCCAGTGGACGCACACCCCTCCGAATGGACGGCCCCCGCCCCCCCACACCATGGATGTATGACCTGGCCGTCGGTACTGCCCCCCCCCCGACAGGAACCGAAGACTTGATGATGCTGGATCATGATGATTCCTCAACTATGTCCAAGAATAAAACATTTTCGGCTGCATATTTGTATCGATCACATTGTGGCCAATTATAGGCTCAGCTGCAACATGAGGGTCTCTGGACACTGAGATAGGGACTAGCAGTGGTTTTGTCATGGCAGATTCTTTCCCCAGTCTAAACTCTACCTCCACCCAGCCCATGAAGGGGATCTCAGTCTGGCTGCCACCCCCAATAAAATGTCTGAGCCTAACAGTTCACTGAGAGGTCGTGCCTGAGCGCCTGAGACCCACAATGCCACTACTGGAACTGCATCCAGTGTGCAATGTACTGTGTGTCTCTTCGCAATCAACTTGATGAGTCTTTCTTTGCGTGGTGGTGGGAGGTCGTTGACTGATGAGGTGTGAGGTGCTGTGGGAGGGGGGACTGGTTGCTGCATGTTGGGACTGGACGATTCACGGACTACCCAGAGTCCCGGCTGGCAGCTCCATCTGGTTTCCCTGCTGCTCTCTGGCTCGTCGACACCCTCTGGAGAGACGCCCCTCCTGTCCACACTTAAAGCAATGTCTGCAGCAGTCACCAGTCTGAGCTTCCTGACACGCCCTGCAACCTCTGGGCCGACGACGGCTGGGTGTGAACGTTTTCTCTGTCGGCCCAGCTTGTGTGGCCTCCACTGTCTGTGACATTAACTTTTTAATTTCTAGAACCTCAGCCTTCAGCACTTCTATTGGATCTATCTCTATTTTGGGTCCCTGACTTTTCTTCCTCCTCCCCCCTGCTTCAGGAGCAGTACTGTCAGCTGCTGATGCTGAGGCGTCAGGTGGGTACACCTCTGCCTGCACTTCACTGACTTTTGGGGGCTTGTTCATGACCGTCTTCCTCAGTTTTTGCTGTCTTTCCTGTTCCAAGTTTGCAGCCTCACTGATCCGCTCAATTAATACCTCCTCTGTGACATTATGGTTCCTGAGATGTGGCTTGAGCTGGAACTTCACTGCATCACTGTAAAGACCTGTCTCGATGGAGCGGAGGAACTCTCTCTGGATTAGCTCTGGACTAAACTGCTCACCTTCTTCACCTGCGTCATCATCACAGTATTTTCTCATTAACTTCTCTTTCAGTTGAATGAATGAATTTATTTTGAGATACAAAAATACATAGGCGTCAGTTTAGGGGGGGACGGGGGGGACGTGTCCCTCCCACTTTTTGCCAGGAATATTGTTTTCTCCACCACACACAAATCCTTCACGTGTAGACCCCGGTTATTTTCAGAAATACAGAACATTCCGACGCTCCTGAATGCACCATCCGCTCGGCAGAGACGCAAACAGACGTTCAGGAGGATTAAAAAAAATAAACTTGCTTTTGCTGTAAATGTGCGTCTGTTCCAGTGGAAGCTCCGACCCAGAGCGAGCTCTGTCTTCTGCAACACCTGTAGTGAGTTTGAAAACTTGGTTGCTATAGTTTAACCCTGTGATTATCCCATGTTATATACATGTGCAAGAGGCGGTAGTTTGTTTTGAAAAGTGGATATGTCCCGAAGAACTTTACTCTCAACATGCTAACAGCAACATTTTGAGGCTGTTTAGCCTAATTCTCGTAGAACCTCAGCTAAAGTTCATCATTAACAGACTTATCGTCCCAGGGGGACCTGTTGCTTTTGATTAAAAAGAAATACGAGTTTTATTGAAGGATGAATTTCATATTTTTATATTTGAACTGTAATGAGGAAGAATGCATCAAAGATGCTTTAATTCATTAAAGAAATACAATTAATTGTAAGATAGGTTTAAGTGCACACTTTAGTGCAGACTTTTATATATATATATATATATATATATATATATGTTACACTTTAAAAAAAAACCGATGGGGTCGATCGTTGGTGTAACAGTTTTATTTTCCCTGAAACAACAGTAATAAAATATAACAGTAACGCTTCTGTTGCGGCGCAGTTGACGGCTCACTCTACAGTGACCAGGCTTCCCTAAACACATATTAATGCTTATTTAAATCAAGAACATTCAAATTACAAGCATATAATCATACAACAATACATACAATGAACAACAATTTACAAAAAAAGGTATTTACAATCAGTGAACTTCTTTATAACCTAACTCATTCCCCAATGAACTGTTTCAGCTTAAACTTAAACTATAACTGTCTTTTAACAACTAATATTTATTATTGTCTCTGTCCTTCTCTATGTCCCAAAATAATAATAATGAAGTCCACAACTGAGATCATGTTTTCAATTTGACTCATTTTCCTTACAATGTAACAGATCGTTAGACAAATCATCTTCAGCCGTATTCACGCAACCCATAGGAAACTACTGTACTATTGGTTAGACCTGCATTGTGGGCGGGCCTTATGAATTTTATCGTTCATCCCTTCATTCATTCATTCACGTAAAGCTCCACCTCCTTACAGCCCATCTGGAGTCCACGTCCCTGCCCACAGCTGCCGATCTAAACCCCTTTAGCAGACAGTTTTTAAAGTTTCTTTGCAATATTACTGGAGATATGGCGCCGGTTGGAGCTGTTAGTTGCTACTACGGGCTCACTAATTTATATTCACAATCATCCTAACAATTTCAGATCTCAGTCACAATCAAAGGCTAAATCATGTTATATTACTTTCTTATTTACTTCTGGTTATGGTTACAATTTTCCTTACCTGAAACAACAGTAATAAAATATAACAGTAACGCTTCTGTTGCGGCGCAGCTGACGGCTCACTCTACAGTGACCGGCAGGCTTCCCTAAACACATATTAATGAGCGCAGCTCCACCTACTGGCCAGTTACTGTAACTACTTCAAATTGAACCACACATCTTTGAAAGCAAAATAAAGTCATACTCAGGATATAATATAACAATTTGTTCATGTTTGAAGTCCTTTGATTGGTTCCCTTAATTCATATTTGTGGACTGGGAGTTAATGGGGGAGCCGGATGTTTTATTCAAGTCCATTTCTTTTATAAAAACACTTTTGGTCCCTGTGAAATTACTCAGTGTCACACACACACACACACACACACACACACACACACACACACACACACACATATATATATATATATATATATATATATATATATATATATATATATATATATATATATATATATATATGTAGAGATGCCTGCTCCTTGATTCACAGCTCACTGGACATTTAACAGTGAACATAGAAAACAGAGCTAAAACTCAAACTGTCATTTCATCCCCAACAGAACTGCTATTGTGAGTACTGTAAGTCCTACAGGTCCAGATTTGTAGGCTACAAAGTAACATCTGCATTTTTAAAAATGCCCAAAAACATTGTCCTGCCGTTCTGAAGTGCTAATGAAGACATGACATATGTCCTCCTCGTCCTCCTCCCAGCTTGTCTCTGTGGACATGGCAGACAGCCACACTGCTGAGCCTCTTCTGGGACATCGTGGAGCAGAGCCTTGTTTTCAGACGCCGCAGAGCCTGAGGCTTCTTTCAGCTTCTCTAGACGACACTGGACCACCGGCTGGAGCCAGCACCAGGGTCTGACCAGGGTCTCCACTGGGACCTCCAACAAGAACCAGGGTCTCCTGATTATTTCTTTTGAACTCTGCTCCTAGACAAATAAAATAATGGAAACACAAGACTGATGGTTATCTGTGTCTAACATGCCTTGGATGTTTAGTAATGTTTTGTACTTGTGTCAATGGTACAGTTAGTATTTTAATATATTTCTTTAATTGTGGCAGAGCATCTTTACCCGGCCAAAGACATGTCAGTGTGTGTAGATTTGGTACATTAGCTTGATCAGCCTAAAGTTATTTGAGGGCGTCTGATGGTGATTCTGTGGATTAACAGACTGTCTCCTCTGATGTCGGTTGCTTTTCTTTTTGACATGTTGATTTGTGATTGGGTCTTTCCTCAGATCTTACTAATGAGAGAAGGAAACAGAGTGACTGGCCGTACACAGGTTGTACAGGAGGCAGTAAACGCAGCATAGCAGAATCAAACCTTCCATGAAACACCAGAGAGCAGAAGAGGAAGAGGTCACGTCAGAGTTTTGCTTCAATAATTAAAGCTAATAATAATCGTAATAAATGTTTCCAGCCTACTAACAACAAAGGTAAGACAATAAGGCTTCATGTTGTTGTTCCTCTGCTGATCCACCAGGTTTTTTGTGGCAAAGTTGACAGAGTCATCAAACTGATCATTGTGGTGTTTCTGTTGTGGGCTGCCTAACTGTGTTTTTGTAATTTTTCCATTTACTCCTTGAGTTGCTTTGTGTTAAAATGTTCTATTTGAGTGGGAATGGATGGTGAGACTTGAAGTCAAGATTCTTCCAGTCAGATATAACATGTTCTGGTAACAGCATGTGTTCTAATGTAACTCCAACTATCCTCCAGTGACCTGAGGTTTATTCTTTTATTCTGGAAATGCTTTAACCTCCTTCCTATTTGTGATGAATAGAGTTCAGTGGTTTGTTTCTGTGTTGTCTCTGAGCTGTAAATCCAGTTGACAAGTAGCTGATGTATCTGACATGTAGCTGATTTCAACATGAATTCAACATTGTTGGGTTTGTAATTCATATCAAAGTTTCAGGCCAGAGGATTTTATTCAAAACTTGCCAATTGCCTACAATATAAAATAATTCTCAGCATCAGGATAGCCATACCAAAAGTAAAATAAGTTATAGTTATCATGTCAAGCAGTACTGAAAAAGCAGTGGTGACTGGTCATTAGGGACAGGTGGAGAACAGCGCCACCAGGAGTCACCATCAAGTACTGCAGGCAAACTTATAAATTATTTAAGATGATCTGAAATATCTGCTGCTTCAAAGAGACCGAGCAATTTTTTTGACAAGTGGGGCTCAGACTGGAGCGTCATCTCCAAATTGATTGGCTGCCGCCGATATAGGCGGGTCCTGATTAGTGACTGGCAGGGAGCGTGGCAGTTTTGTGCTGCTAAAGCTAAAGCTAAAGCTAAAGCTAAAGCTAGCGGTCGGAAATCAAAATGAATGAAAGTCATTGAAAAGTTTATCCAAAAGAAGAACCACAATGCCCCTTTCTTTTAAAGTGAGTCCTCGGCTTTGGTGAGTGAAAGCATATATTGTCAGACTTTTTATATGTGCGCGCGCACACACGCACGCTCACACATGTGCGCACACACAGCTCCAAAGGCACTTTTTGCCAGTAGCTAGTTGTCCCCCCCACTTTTCAAAACAAACTGACGCCCTTGCAAAAATACAAAATAAATTAAGAATGTACTGTACGATATTCCATACAAAAGAGCCACATTTGGTAAACCAAAACAAAAAACAAAAAAAACAAACAAACTGTACAGGGATACAGTCAGGTCGGCACCACTCCAAGTCGGCCCCGGCCAACTCGGCACCGCCCCGGGATACAGTCAAGTCGGCATCTCGCCAAGTCGGCCTCGCGGGCGGGGGGCTCTCGAGTGGCCGAGTTGGTCGGTGCCGACTTGACTGTAAGCTGCTTACCAACTCGGCCAAAAGCGTCTTTCTTTTTTTTTTAATCACGATGGTGGATAATGTACCTGGAGCTTCATGTTTGACGTCCGAGTAGCTTAGCTACGAGCGCGCAGCGCTTAGCGGCTGTCTGGTCATGTGACCGGTCCCAAGGCATTCTGGGAATCGTAGTGCAGCGATGCCGGCTGCGCCGCGACGATTTGCAGTTTTTTTCGTGCCGGCAGCGCCGCTTCTCCTCCTGTAGCAGGCAGGGGACTGGAGGACAAACTGTGTGGTTATGGTGACTGACAGGTTAGAGGTGGAGAATGGACCTGGAGCTTCATGGTTGACGTCCTGTTTGAACCGAGTAGCTTAGCTACGAGCGCACAGCGCGAGCGGCTGTCTGGTCATGTGACCAGATCATGTGACCAGATCATGTGACCAGCATGCGATCCGCGAACGCCGCCTGATCAAACCAGTCGCCTGCATTATAATTTCATTGTAATGTTCTCCACCCCTCAAGTTTGGTCAGCCAGTACAATTAGATTTACAATTAGATCTAAAACATGTAGGGTCACCGCTCCTGAGGACTGGAGTTTGACACGTGATTTAAATGTATACATGACGACCGTCATTTCAGTGAAATGAAATGTATATAATATTTTACCAGAGGGCTACGTTTATGAGCTTATGAACGCCAAGAAACCACATGAACAGCTTAACATGTACTACTGGTAATCGTTTGATATTACAGTCCCAGTTGCTATTACTGTTGACGCACACTAGATGGCGGGCAAACAACATTTACAACAAAATACATGCTTTTGCAAATGACAATGTTTGTTAAAGAAAAGAATAATGACTGATAAACTAACAATGTTGATCAGAAATGAACAAATCAGCATAAGCATAATGCAATACAGGTATTATGTTGTG
Source organism: Salarias fasciatus (assembly GCF_902148845.1). Lineage (NCBI taxonomy): Eukaryota > Metazoa > Chordata > Actinopteri > Blenniiformes > Blenniidae > Salarias > Salarias fasciatus. The sequence continues at coordinate 27,092,363 of NW_021941229.1, read as the reverse complement.
GTTGGGATGCAATACAACAAGTATGATCGAGTTCGTCATGCAGCTTCGGTCTTCCTAGGTTTCCACTGATTGGGTAAAAATAAATCTAATTGTACTGGCTGACCAAACTTCAGGGGTGGAGAACATTACAATAAAATTATAATGCAGGCGACTGGTTTGATCAGGCGGCGTTCGCGGATCACATGCTGATCACATGATCTGGTCACATGACCAGACAGCCGCTAAGCGCTGCGCGCTCGTAGCTAAGCTACTCGGACGTCAAACATGAAGCTCCAGGTACATTATCCACCATCGTGATTAAAAAAAAAAGAAAGACGCTTTTGGCCGAGTTGGTAAGCAGCTTACAGTCAAGTCGGCACCGACCAACTCGGCCACTCGAGAGCCCCCCCGCCCGCGAGGCCGACTTGGCTTGATGCCGACTTGACTGTATCCCGGGGCGGTGCCGAGTTGGCCGGGGCGACTTGGAGTGGTGCCGACCTGACTGTAAACCAACTGTACAGAACTATTTCCACATTTCGTTAGAAACATAAGTTATTAGCATTGGAGTAAGAAGTGTGTTATAGAAAGATTTCTTGTCTGTACCTCAAAAAGGAGTGGGAAGAAGACAAGCTTATAAACTCCCACCCCTTGCACATTCAATGTAAGTTTCAGTCAGCTGCGTTAAGTAGAGATTCTTTTTTTCTTAATCTAAACACTACATATCTATTATTACAGCCTATATTTACAAATACCATTACACAAAACAACTATTACTTTATGTTTTTATAGTAACTACAACATATACAAAAAGAAAGCAAATTTCAATTTTCTACAGTTATCCATATTACTGCAAACATGACTGCAATAGTCATAATTATCATTATTGTCACCATTGTCATCATCACTACAATCACTCCAACAAATATTATGAAGTGTATCAGCAGTCACACTGAATGGTGCTGGTGGTTACATTTGTTTTTAAATTGATTTTCTGTTTTGTTAGTGTGAGGTGCATTAAAAAGGACCAGGTGTTTTGTGGACCGGCTGCCTGAGGAGGTCAGTCCCCGGGCAGCAGGACCGTCCCTGTCTGAGTGTCCTGTACTGTGCATTAAAAGAGACAAGATTTCAGTTCTATTGTTCTGAATAAGAAATTCGGGGCTGACTCCTTTGGATCTTGTGTCATGTTCATCAGGCGATTCAGCAGGTCGGAGGAAGAATCCACCTCGTAGTGAGCCCTGAGTGGTCTTGAGGGTGTGCAGCGTCAGCTGTCTCTTTATTTCCAACACCTCTCGCAGATGGAGACCTGGGCTCGCAGCACGAGTGAATGCTTCCATGATCTCTGTTTCTCCACGTCCTTTCCGCTGAGCGGACTCAATCTGGTTCATGACACTTGTGTCGAACAATTTATCCTCTTGACCCGCTTCTCCAATCTGCCCGATTATCCGAAACTCCCGCTCAGTGTCACCTCAGGCAGTCTGGTTGGTGCTGCATGGCCGTTCTTGTCCTCTTCCTTTGTGGTCTCGATGCCAGGCTCAGTAGCTCCCCCTACTGCTTGTGTCTTCTGCTTGATCTTGACCTCCAGCGCCCCAATGTCTTCTTCCATCTGCTGCTGTAACTTCTGGTCCTGAATTTTTAACTTCTCCAGCTCACTTGTCTCCTGAACTGCGACCTCAGCTTCTGTTTCCCATTTTGTCGGCTTCAGAGAGGCCGGGTAGGACAGTACACGTTGCAGATACTGCTGATATGACTCTTCGGACTCTTCACCCTCCTCGATTTCATGTAATGTTATTTCCACCAACCTGATTAAGGTGCGTCTTCTCTTGCTGGCAAACCCCCCCACAGGTGCAGTACACTTTAGATGCTCGCACAGGGAAATGAGCTCCTTCTCCTCCAGCCTCAGTAGAATCCTGCTTATATCATCCCTTATTTCCTCCATGGTCCTCCTCTGCTCTGTCCGTCTGCACATCTATGCGACTGGGCCGTGGGCTGAATCAACCATCCTCAGCTACCAAAATCTGTAGCGTGGCACAAGGCAAAGTTGTCCTCCACTACACATTTAGTTTGATTTTTTTTTTTTTTTTTTTGGTTCTGTAAAGAGCAAAAAAAATGTCTTTTAACACCACAGTTGATACCAATGACGTATAGAATGACCAGACCGCTCGCTGCTCGGCGGACAGCAGCGGCAAATCGGCGCTGACTTCCGGTAGTGGCAAGAAGCTGTGGGGCGCTGTGGAATCCAGTGTAAATACAGACTTCAAGGCCTGCTGGTCATCACTGATGGGACAATATATGTTATTTTATGGCTTTGACTGTTAGCAGACAGTAAATCTCTGTCCTAGGCACGTTGTCATGGCGACCACAGCGCTGTTTAGCCCTAACAGACAAGAAAAAACAAAGCCTGTTTGTAGTTGACAGATGCTGACTTTCGGTCTCAATAACTCTTAAACAAAACGTCAGAAACTTACAAAGGGCGCCTGCATCCCGTCGCTGTGAGCTGGACGACAGGCTACAAGCTCATTTTTATTAAAAGTGTGTGTCTATCAAGCATCATTAACAGTATTGATTTCCATAAGCAGCCGGTCCTGCTGTGGGGTTCAGGGACCGTCTACAATTTACAAGACGCTGCAACAGTGAAGATAAACACCAAAAAAAAAAAAAAAACTAACACAAAAAAAACGTAATACCACCAGTGGGATTCACTGCAGTGTCACCATAATCACCACAACCTTCATTTGTCTCCTATCAAATTTATTGGACATGGCGTTTGTCTTCACTGTTGCAGCGTCTTGTAAATTGTACACGGTCCCTTAACTGCTGATTGAAATCAATGATGTTTCTGCCAAAACAGAAACAATACCAAATAAGAAAGTTAATGTTTTAAACAATTTTCCTCCAATTCAAATGATTCAGCTGGACTTTCACAGCTGCTCAGACCCACAGACCTTGGAGTGGTTGCTCTTTTCCTCCCACAAAAATGGCGATAAAAAGTTTCTGGAGGAGCAATTGTTGCAGTCAGAACATGCAGAGTATTTATGTAATATATTTATGTAATAGTGCTTTAATGCTCAATAAAGAACTGAACTGAACTGAATACCTTAACATACACAGAGGTTTCTCAGAGTAAAATGTAAGAGATAAAGTAGTGTAATAAAAAATCAAGTCAGTTTAAGCAGTGGGGTCCATTGAATACAACGACACTCATTTCTACAATAATTACAACAGATTGGGTGAAACAGCCAAAGGAAGACAAGAAATGGAAAAAATGAAAGCATGAAACACAGTAATTGCAATAAAAATTAAAAGTTTATTCACAGTAAATGAAAAAATGCACACAGTGACATATTAATTGCACATTCTGTAGTCGCAGGTTACACTTGTCTTTGTGACTTCTGTTTCAGAGGAGATAAAATTAAAAAAAAAAAAAAACTCCTGGGTCTCCTGGCTTGGTGTTCACAATGTATCTCAAGCACTGTGACTTGATTCCAACACAGAAGTTTACTGTACCTTGGTAAATCACGAAACACAAAGTCACACACCGTGCTGGATCCCACTCTGAATCCGCTTTTTGCCACTACCGGAAGTCAGCTGCGATTTGCCGTCTCTCAGGGGGAAGTGAGCGTCTGGTCATTCTATACGTCATTGGTTGATACATTCACTGACTTCCGTGTGTGTTCCCGTTCTCGGAGTGTAATCACGCGAGACTATCCCGAACCCTGAACACACTGTGTAGCGAACGCGCCCTCTACTGGTCAGAGTTAGACACTGCTTATAAAACAACACTTCTCAATCCACTAATGGCTCTAAATGCCACACAAACATAAAAACTGAGTTGAAAAACAAAGAACAGTCTTAGCATAGCGATGCGCAGCAGCATAGGCACATTACAAGACGGAGGAAAATAATATTTGGAGACGAAACAGCACCTCACTTTACGCAGCCAGCAGTGGACTGCCCTCAGTTTTCCTGAGGCATTTTATTGAAGGCAAATGAAAGAGACAACGCCCACTCACAGGTGGCATAAATTAAGTAAATTGCCCAAACACATTTGGAAAAAAGAAAAAAACAATGTGAGAGCATATCTTAACACCCCCACTTGTTCTTACATTGCAATAACTGGGTAATTTGTCTTAAAAATAAAGATTCTTCTGAAAATTACTCACCAAAATAAATTCAAATTCATAACACAATCTTAACCTGTCACACAAAACTTTAGTTTAGCATTTTTCTTCAGTTTAACAGGGAAAATACAATCATTCTCCAAAGATAAATGAGGCAAACCTTGTCAACTTTGACTTTGTTGCAGGCTTGGTCATCAGGTCTGCAACCATTTCCTCAGTCGGACAATATTGTAACACAATGCATCCCTCATTAATAATGGACCGAATAAAATGATATTTTATGTCTATGTGTTTACATCTTTGCCTTCTGATTGGATTCTTGGCTAACGCAATTGTGCCTTGGTTGTCCTCAAAAATCTTTGGCGGTGGATACACTCGATCATCAAGTGTATCCAAAAGATGTTTGAGATACATACATTCCTGGACAGTGGCTACTAAGGCCATGTACTCGGCCTCACAGGTTGACAAGGCAACAGTGGGCTGTTTTTTAGTTTTCCATGAGACTAAAGCGCCATTATTAGTTAAGCTTACACAGTAACCTGTAGTACTGCGTCGGTCACTTTCGGCTGCCCAATCAGCATCACTATACGCTTGTAAACTTAAAGATTCAGATTTGAAATAGCATAGCCCTTTATCAGTTGTACCTTTAAGATAACGCAAAACATGCTTAACAGAAACCCATTGCTCTTCAGTTGGGGTTGAAAAATACTGTGATAGTTTACTTACTATAAAACTTAAATCTGGTCTTGTACACATTGACAAATAAATAAGACTACCAACAGCTTCTCTGTACTTTGTAACATCTGTCATTATATCAGCACTATCGTCATAGTGGAGTTTTTGTTCACAAGGTGTACCCCTTGGTTTGCAATCCTGCATGTCAAACCTTTCAAGGATTTTTTCTACATATTTAGCTTGTGACATTTTCACACAAATATCCGTTTGTAGAAAATCAATACCGAGGAAATGTTTGAGTTCACCCAAATCCTTCATCTGAAATCTTGATGAAAGTTTGTCTTTAACAGATTTCAGTACATTTTCGTCACTTGCTGCAATGATGAGTCATCAACCCATATCAAAATAAACACTTTGTGTTGTTCGGTCACTCTGGTGTAAACACAGTTGTCAGCTTGATTTTGCACAAAACCGTTTTCATTCAGATGTTTGTGCAGCAGTCTGTTCCAATTTCTGCCAGACTGCTTGAGTCCATACAATGAGCGCTGTAATTTACAAACTAATTTTTCACCATTGTTTGATTTTACCTCGTATCCCTGTGGTTGATCCATGTATATTTCACAATCAATTGGTGCATTTAAATAAGCTGTTTTGACATCCATTTGGTGCAAAATCAAGTTTTCTTGGGTTGCTTTCTGCATTAGCACTCTAACACTCGTCAAGTTGGCAGTAGGAGAAAATGTGTCAAAATAATCAATACCGTGTTTTTGGCTGTAGCCTTTTGCCACATATCTGGCCTTATATTTTTCTGACCCATCAATATTTTTCTTTATTGTATAAACCCATCTACCCCCCACTGCTTTCTTACCCGGAGGCAAATTGGTTAAAATGAATGTATTATTTTCTGTCAGAGATTGCATTTCTTCACCCATAGCATTTCTCCACTCATTTGACTTGTCTGAATTTATTGCTTCTTGAAAGGTGACGGGAATGTTGCACGTTACTCTGTAGCAATAATCTATGTTACTTTGGACTAGATTGTTTTCTTCAGCTGCTGACAGAGAAACATAGTCACGAAGGTAGGCTGGTTTATTTCGCACTCTAGAAGGGTAAGTTCTGGGTTCACTTTTAACTTCCACTGTTTGTGGCTGATTACTTTCTTCAGATTCATTGGCTGGAACAAGTTCTTCTTCAATGGCTGGAACAGCATTTTGCTGGGGTCTGTCAGTCCTGCTGCGGTCTGGGTACCTGATCCTCAGATCCCAACAGTCAGACTCAGCTGGTGGTAGAACATTTGGGTTTTGTTCCTCAACTCTGGGTTCAGAAACGAACTTAACTAGTCTATTTTTTGAAACCTTGCCAGATTCAGGGAAATAAACAAAATATGCTGGACTCGATTTGTCATAGCCAACAAAAATGCCTTTCACACCCCGGGGGTCGAGTTTCTTCTTTTCGTGAACATAAGAGTAACACTCTGAGCCAAATTTTTGCATTTTTGAGAGATTGGGTTGCCTCCCAGTTAGAGACTGCACAGGAGTTTGCTTTGTTCTGTGATTAAAACAACGATTTCGGATTACTGCTGCTGTCTGTATTGCATAAGGCCAAAGACTTTTTGGTAGCCCACTCTCTATTAACATACATCTTCCCATATCAAAAAGTGTGCGCCAATTGCGCTCAGCTGTGCCATTCTGGTGTGGCGAGTTTGGAGCTGATGTTTCATGCTTTATTCTATTTTTGGTCATTAAAGATTTAAAACTTTTGGATGTATATTCTGTACCATTATCAGACCTTAGTCTCTTGACTTTACCATAAGGTGCTACATCAGCCAGAAATCGCTCTGTGGCTTCCACTGTGTCACATTTATTTTTCAGAAAATACACAAACACAACACTGGAAAAATCATCCGTAAAGGAAAGTGCATACTTAAATCCTTCTCTCGACTGGGGCGTTATCGGCCCTGCCAAGTCTGTGTGGACCAGCCCTAGTGGTTCCGTGGCCCTTGCATCAGGCTTTTTATTTACAGTCTGCACAAATTTGCCCTGTATGCATACGTCACAATGTGGAGGTTTTCTTGTTGCCCCTTTAATTTTCATGCCCTCTACTACAGGCGGCAATTTCAGAACGTCATCATAGTTGCAGTGACCCAAGATTTCATGCCATTTTTGTAGGTCAAAACACCCCTTCGCATTGTCTTCACACGTCACATCATTGTCTACAGTGTGTAAATAATAAAGTCTGTTATGAACGTGTATGTTGAATTTCGTACCGTCTTTGTGGATCAGCACGTCCTTGTCCTTCTTGAAGATCACTGTCGCGTCACTGGCCGTAGCTGCTTTAACGGAGAAGATGTCTTGCGGGTAGGAGGGGATGTACAAAGCGTCTCTCAGCGTTGTCTTCAGCTTTCTGCCTCTGCTATCCGTCAGAAAAACGACCGCGTCCCCTCGCTTCTCTGCTACACCGCTGCACCGCGTCCCATCCGCCAGCTCCACGCAGTGAGACTCGGCCTTGAAGCTCTCGTCGAAACTTTTAAACTTGGCGTGGTCCGTGATGATGTGCGAGGTTGCACCGCAGTCGACCATCAGGCCCCTCACGTTCACATCTCGGCCCGGCGGGTGGTCCGCTGACATGTCACTCAGCCGGAACGCGTACTCGTGCGCCTCCGTCGTCTCCGCGGCTTTGCGGGCATCATCTCGGCGGTTTTGGCTCCTGCAGGTCTCAGTTCTGTGTGTTGTGCTCCTGCAATGTCTGCACCACACTTTGCGCTGACAGGTGCGAGCTCGGTGTCCGACAGTTCCACATCGGAAACACACCTCGTCCTTCGCAACAGTTAGCTGCCGCTCTCGGTCACCTGGACCTGCGCCTCTGGCAGGCCTCGCTGCCCGTCTGCCCCGCGCTGTCATCACATTGTCCTCTTCGACAGTTGCACGCATTTTTTCTGTGTCTTCGTAGCTTCTCAATTTTGTCTTAAATTCAGCAAAAGCTACGGGCTCGGCTGCTTGAGTAATGTGGATCACAAAAGGCTTGTAGGACTCGGGTAGCCCCTTCAAAACCATTGCCACCAATAGCCCATCACTCAAGGTCTCTCCAGCGTTTCTCAATGCTGTGATGGCTGTCTCGGCTCTTATCACATAATCCGTCACACTCTCGCTACTCAACTTTTGGAGCGAGGTCAGTTCTGTGTAAAGGCTTACGATGCGTGGCTTCCCTCTGCCCTGGTAGTAGTTCCTTAAAATTGTCAGCGCCGCTCGGCCATCATCGGGTGCTTCCCGCATCACCAGAGACAGGCTTTTGTCATCGAGGAACTGGATGAGCTCCGCATAGGCCTCCTCGTTCTTTGCCACTTCAGCTTCATCCGCCGCATCTGCGGGCACTGTCAGGATGGTTTCTTTTAAACCTTGTAGGCGAAGATGCCCCAAAAATTTTGTCTCCCATAACTCATAGTTATTTTCATCACCATCAAAAACCAAGCGAGACCAGCGGCTTGCACTCAGCTCTGCTTTCCTTCTTGCCGTCATTGTGCTGTGGCCACAGGTGCAGCTCCTTCTAGAGATTGCGCGCACCTTGGCTCAATTAAGTGCTGCATTAAGAGTCTCTTCCAGGTTACAGCTTGGCTGGGCCCATAACCTCTTAGCATAGCGATGCGCAGCAGCATAGGCACATTACAAGACGGAGGAAAATAATATTTGGAGACGAAACAGCACCTCACTTTACGCAGCCAGCAGTGGACTGCCCTCAGTTTTCCTGAGGCATTTTATTGAAGGCAAATGAAAGAGACAACGCCCACTCACAGGTGGCATAAATTAAGTAAATTGCCCAAACACATTTGGAAAAAAGAAAAAAACAATGTGAGAGCATATCTTAACAAACAGAATACAAAGAAAAAAAGTCTGAAAAGGAGCAGGAAGTAAAAAAAACCTGTTTAATTTGTATGTAATATTCTTTAGTTGTGTACTTTTGTAACAGGTTATGTACAGAGTATCATATGTCAGCAGGAACTAGAATAAAATGGATCCTCTGTCAGAGCAAATCTGTTATTTTCACAAGAAAAAGACCTATTAACCCCATAAAGACCCCCCCCCCCTTACTTTCTCTGTTTCCATTCTCCCCTTTATTGTTCTGCTTTTATAGATCTTTTGTAGAAGTTTAACCCTCTCCTGTTGTTTTTTTTTTTGTAGACGTGACCTGACAGGTTGGAGATATCAGCACAGAAACATCAGGAAGGATCAAAGGTCAGTCGAATGAACCCAACAGAGAAGGAACCACCGGATCCAGGAAGGAGGGCTCTGGGTCTGTGTCTGGGTGTGTGTGTGTGTGTGTGTGTGTGTGTGTGTGTGTGTGTGTTCTTGTATTTCTATCCTTGTCGGGGCCAAATGTCCCCACAAGGATAGCAAAACGTGAAACGACGTGCCTTGTGGGACCTTTTTCCGGTCCTAAGTAGGAGAAACAGTGTTTTCTTGACCATGTTGTTGTTACTAAAAACAGTAAAAGTGCAAAAACATTTCTTTAGGGTTAGGCTTTGTTGTGGTGTGGGTTAGGGTTAGGGTAAGGGTCAGGGTTAGGGGCTAGACATGAATGGGAGTCAATGGACGGTCCCCACAAGGATAGAAATACAAGACTGTGTGTGTGTGTGTGTGTGTGTGTGTGTGTGTGTGTGTGTGTGTGTGTGTGTGTGTGTGTGTGTGTGTGTGTGTGTGTATGTGTGTGTGTGTGTGTGTGTGTGTGTGTGTTCTCTTCACTTCCTGAACTTTGCCAGTTCCTCCCTCATCAGACAGAAGTCCTCAGTGAGCCTCTGGCTCTGATCAGCTGACTGAATGATGGCGTCTCTCAGCTTCTGGTCTTCTTCAGGTGTTGCAGTGACTCTGATAACGTTCACGAGCAGCAGCAGCAGGCCGGTTACTGATTGAATCAACACCTCCACCACATCAACAGCTCCTCCACTCTTCTCCTTCAGCTCAGACACCTGATGGAGGACCTTCTGAAGATCCTCCACATCTTTCAGGGACTCTTCAGCCTGATACTTGGAGCCTTTCTCCTCCAGATCTTCACATGTTTGATGGATTTGAACCAAGAGCTGCTTCATCGGTTCAACAGTCTTCATAAACTCTGCTCCCATATTCTTCACCTTTTCAGCACTTCCACTCTCACTCATCATTTTAGTGATATTTGCACTGATGACAGCACCTCCACCTGTAAGAGCAGCTGCACCACCAGCTGCACCAGCTGCACCAGCAGCAGCAGCAGCAAATGGAAGAAGAACTGGGACTGCTACACTGAGCAGGAGGAGAGCAGCTCCACCTGCAGCTCCTACAGCTCCGGCTGTTCTTAGACCATCTGTTCCTCTCTGCATGTCTTTGACTTCTTCAGAAATCCTCAGAAGCTCCTCCACGATCTCCCTCATCCTTGGTTCATTGCTGTTGAGCAGCGAGGTGAAAGAATCTGAATCCAGCTGAAGTTTAATGACCAGATCTGACAGGTCAAACGGCTGGTCTCTGCTGTGCCGTCTCCTTGGAGGTGAATCCATCTCTTGAAGGTTCCTTTAAAAACAACAAATAAATAGTTTCAAACCCTCTGAAGTGATTTCCTGGATGTTTTCTTTCATTCTGTCTCTCACCGGCCTCCAGCCTCGGGGGGTCTGGGGGCTCCAACCTCTTCTTCTGAGAGGAGATCAAACAGCAGTGAAAATATCTCATCAGTACAAAATCCCATCATGCACTACAGCGCTACAAAAATAACACAAAATACTCTGCGTTCACATGAAACTCATAGGAAAGAAGCAGCAGACAGAACAGGAGCTCCTGCTCTTCCTTCAGTTCTGCTGCAGTTGTTCTGTTTGCAGTTCGTCTCACAGCTCTCATTAAAGGGGACATATTATGCTATTTTTCAGTCACATCTTATCGGTCTCAGAAGCCCAATAACATAGTATTTAAGTTTGTTCGCCCCAACTTCATGCTATGTTCAGAGTTTGAGCGGTCTAAAACGTGGCTCTGACGAGTCCTCCTCAGAACTGGCTGTTTCTGAGCCTGCTTTCCGGTATGCACTTGAACGCATCTGGCCACGCCCACTCTCTCACACACACATGGTGGGGCACAGTCAGGGGGAGGAGTTAAATCTGCTTATTTCAGGATAAGCAAAACAAACACAAACTCCACCATTTCAGCTTCAGTTTCATTTTCACAAAGTTTGGTGGAGCAAGACCGGGAGGAAACAGAGCGTTTTCACATTTGAACGTCATAATGAGGCTACGGAAACACATACTACTATAGGAAACGCTTCACAGAGTGAAAAAAGCTGAATATGTCCCCTTTAAACATCCAGGTATTCACTGCGGTCAAGCCAGCCACACGGTGTTTAGCGGGGCGCACATATTCTCAGCATTACGGTAAAAGTCAAGCCGAAAGGACTGCAAAATAAACGTCCAGCGGTTCAGACACCCCGTCAGTATTGTCAGTAGTTTCTATTCATATTTTGATGGAAAAGCAGTGTTTTAGCTCAATTACTGGCAGATTCTTTGACTTATTGACTCGAAATCAGCATTATTAAAGCTTTACTTGATGTACTTCGTTGTTCCGTTATGTTTTCCAGCAACAGTATTAATATATCTTCTATTACTTAAAAAAGAAGGTGAGTTGTGATCCGCGGAGCTTGACGTTTATTTTGTAATCCTTTCAGTTTGGTGAACATTGAATATTCCCCCATGCTGCCACATCGTGGTCACTTTAAACTCACTGTGAAATACACTCGACGCAAACTATGTTCAAACTCCAAAGCTCCAGAGCTCTGAACATCATCTCAGATCAGGCTGAAGGACCTGATCTCACCTTTACACACCTGAGCAGCAGGAAAAGACGCGGTTATCCGTGCGTGACGCTGGAAGCTGCGGTGCCGTCGAAGTGAAACGCAAATAAACGCAGATAAACCTTCTAGAAAAGGTCCAGCATGGAAGATAAGCATCAGCGTCGGTTTGGGGCAAAACTTTCACTTTTGAATTCATACGTTCAACTGACAGGTGGTTTGATGAAGATAAGGAGCAGCTGCTCTCTCTCTCTCTCTCTCTCTCTCTCTCTCTCTCTCTCTCTCTCTCTCTCTCTCTCTCTCATAAAAGAGGAAAGTGGGGTAAATATTATAAAACTATTTAAAATGTTCAGACTTCATGCTATATTTAAATGTTCATTCATTAAATTGTTTAAAAGGTAAATGACCTGCTTGTCGTGTTGAAGGTTCATTAATTCAGACCCCAGCAGGAACTGAAGAGTCACATCAGTCCATCTACTGAAAGAGGGATTTCTGCCTGTTTTGACTGTTTTCATGGATTTTATCAGCCCAGCTGAAGACGGTAAACCGTTCATTAACAGGTTTTCCTCCTGATCAGCAGCTTTTAATGCTGATATAGACACAAGAAGCTCAGCTGGTGTTCTAAAGGTTCATTCTGGTGTTTCTGCTTCCTCCAGGTCGAGCCATCGGCAGAGCAGCAGCACCAACCGTCCTCCTTCCTCCAGGACTTCTGGGCCAGAACACAGTGACCCCGTCAGCCACTGATGCCCAGGTTCAGTGAAATGATGAGTCTGGTCCTTACTGAAGCTGAGGACAGGGATGTGATTTCTGTTGACGTGTCTCTGACTCTGCTGACGCTGTAATGACACGAAGCTGGTTGAAGGTGTTTGTATCAGAATGTTGTTGTTTATTTCTCTTCATGTGAACCTTGTTTGTCTCGTGCTGTCCTGGATGTTCAGGATTTAAAGTCCAGCTGTTCTGGATGTGTTGCTGACAGTCCATCAGAGAGAAGCAGACCTCACAGCTGCAGGAAGCTGCTTCACTCCGCCTCAGCTTCCCCACTGGTCTGGTGCTGGACGCCCCCTGCTGGTACAAACCGGGAATGGCAGAGACAGTCTAAGTACAGGATGAAAACAAACTGCTTTAGTGACCTGCAGCGACCTTTAGTAACCTTTAGTGACCTGCATTGACCTGCAAGAATGAGGAATCTTTGTCGTCACACCACACCACATGACCACGCCCTTTAAGCCCAAATCATGAAGCTCAGGATGAAGATGACCTGACAGCATCAGCATGTCTGTAAGGCGGAGCTTCAGCACCACGGACAGCGACTGTCCTGCTGACGTCCATCAAGGGAGACGAAGCCGACCAGGAAGTGTCAACAACTGTCCATATCCCATCATGCACCAGGCGTTGCTCCAGACAGGCTGTGGCTCCAGAGTGTAACCCAGGTGGGAAAACGGGGTTTTCCATTGAAATTTCCTGAATGAATTCCCCTGAAGACTAACAGGCTTCTTGCACATTGCTGCCGGTGGAGCGTGAGGGTGTGGGCGAGTACTTCCTGTCAAAGCTTCCGGTGGTTTCAGAGGGAGAGGGGGAGAAAATAGTTCTTTTATTACGTAGTTTTTAAATGTCTTAATGGCCTCACTCCTTCTTATTTAGCTGATCTGTTTTTGCCGTATCGACCCTCGCGGCCCTGAGGTCCTCTGGCAGCGGCTTATTGTGTGTTCCCAACGCTAGAACCAAGACCCCCCCACTACGGCCCCGCCTGTGGAACAGCCTGCCGGAGACCCTCAGGACCAGAGACCCTCAGGACCAGAGACCCTCAGGACCAGAGACCCTCAGGACCAGAGACCCTCAGAACCAGAGACCCTCAGGACCAGAGACCCTCAGAACCAGAGACCCTCAGGACCAGAGACCCTCAGGACCAGAGACCCTCAGGACCAGAGACTCTCAGGACCAGAGACCCTCAGGACCAGAGACCCTCAGGACCACAGAGACTGTTGATAGTTTTAAAGGGAGGTTGAAAAACACTCCTTTTTAATCTGGCTTTTAATTAACCTTCTATACTTCTTATCTCCATCATTTTTATTTTTGGTCATTTTAATGTTTAATCTACTCATCCTATTTATTCGTTCTATTTTTACTATGTACTTTTCATTTATTTTACTTTTCTATTTTATAATCTCATCTTACTTATTTTTTTTATTAGCTTTGTATCATGTCTTTTTATGTTTTTAGCTGTTTAACTCCAGAGTTTCCTGAGGGGGGGGGGGGTCCTTCACTCTGGGGGGGTCCTTCACTCTGAGGGGGGGGTCCTTCACTCTGAGGGGGGTCCTTCACTCTGAGGGGGGGGGGGTCCTTCACTCTGGGGGGGGTCCTTCACTCTGAGGGGGTCCTTCACTCTGAGGGGGGGGGGGTCCTTCACTCTGAGGGGGGTCCTTCACTCTGAGGGGGTCCTTCACTCTGGGGGGGTCCTTCACTCTGAGGGGGGGGGGTCCTTCACTCTGAGGGGGTCCTTCACTCTGGGGGGGTCCTTCACTCTGAGGGGGTCCTTCACTCTGAGGGGGGGGTCCTTCACTCTGGGGGGGTCCTTCACTCTGAGGGGGGGGTCCTTCACTCTGAGGGGGTCCTTCACTCTGGGGGGGTCCTTCACTCTGAGGGGGTCCTTCACTCTGAGGGGGGGGGTCCTTCACTCTGAGGGGGTCCTTCACTCTGAGGGGGGGGGGGTCCTTCACTCTGAGGGGGGTCCTTCACTCTGGGGGGGGTCCTTCACTCTGAGGGGGTCCTTCACTCTGGGGGGGTCCTTCACTCTGAGGGGGTCCTTCACTCTGAGGGGGTCCTTCACTCTGAGGGGGTCCTTCACACTGGGGGGGTTCTTCACACCAGGAGCTGGTCCTGGTCCTCTGCTGGGATCACTGCGCTCGAGTCCTCTGGTCCTGGCTGGCCTGGGGGGCTCCACACCTTGGTGTGCGGGTTCCCGTTGGTCTGACGGGGTCGGGGGTCGGGCGCTGGGGCCCCAGTACTAATGACCTTCTCCTTCTCCTGGCGTGGACGCCCCACCGTGTTTTCCCATGATGCTTAGTGCCATGCCATGTCTCGTCTGCCTTGCTATGGGCAAAAATTGGGTGTATATCTGTTTGTGCGTGCGTGCGTGCGTACGTGCGTGTGTGTGTGGTGTATATTTACTGATGGTGCGGTTTTTATTCTTTTGTTTGTATGACTGTTTTTACTGTTCAGCACTTTGCGTTGTTTTTATTATCATGAAAAGTGCTCTACACATAAAGTTTGATGGATTGACTGATTGATTGGGAGACCTCGGGGTCTTCAGGGGTTGTAAAGCTGCTGAAGCAGCAGTGGCGGTCACGGTGGACAGAGGGTTGGTTGGAGACGACCTCGCTCGCTGGAGGGTGCACCAGCCCGCCTTTCTCAGCAACAAACAACAACCGAGGGGAGAGGAAGCGCTCCGGACGCAGTCAGTTGCACGGCTGAGTGCACGTGGAGACGTGCACGAGGAGAGCGAAGGAGAGCAAAGTGAGGAGGACGTACCACTGTCTGTAAGCAGCAGCGTGGATCAGCTGTTCAGTGTGGCCTGCTTCCTGCTGAACTGCCAGAATGGGCCGTTAGTGAAGGAACGGGAACTCAGCAATGAGCTGAAGATGGAGCCTGTTTCCTAAAAATCACACTTTTTGTCCTCATTAAACCAGCTTTTGGTTTTTGACTGACTAGAAATGAAAAATAAAGGAAATGAGAGCTGACATTATAACAGGTAGAATTAGGTAGAAGTAGGATATACCGCTCTATACACGATGAGAGATGATATAAGAGGTACGGGGGGGGGGGGGGGGGGGGGGGGGGGGCAGGATGGAGGGACAGCACAGTGACAGTTGTAACAGTGGATACGTTTCCATGCAGGCAGGAACCCTTTCTTAACCCGAAATCCTCAGTAACCGGCTGCTGTCAGCCATGAAAACACCTGCAAAAACCTCAATCTGCTCATATTCCGGGTTCTAAAAACCCCAATGTTACCCCTGGCTCCTCCTTTTCTATCCTGAATTTGTGGTCATCAGAATATTTCGGTCAAAAGGGACATTAAATCCTGTTCTGCCAGGTTCTATCCACAGGGAATCTGGTCTTCTGAGTCCAGGAACTGCTTGTGATCCGGTTTGAATAACGATGGTTCAGTTCTTCTCTTTTACTGAAAAAACCCTGCATCGCTTCATGAACCCGTTCCAGCTTCTTCTGGGGCTCGTCTCGCCGCTGAACACTCTGTTTCTGACAGCATGCAGAGAGAGCCTGGCAGGACCCGATCCGGACCCGGAACACGATCCGGACCCGGAACACGATCCGGACCAGACCCTGCTGCACATGCGCCCGCATGATCGCAACTGGATTTACAGAGAGACGGCTCTGTCTGTCCCGCTGTCTAAAGTCCAGGAAGATTACATTCTTTAAAAAACTGAAACAATCTGTGTGTGTGTGTGTGTGGGAGGGGGGGTCATATGTGCAGGTCTATATTGAGGCGTTGGAGCAGCAACTTGCGGGCAAGAAGACGAGGCGAGGTCTGCTCTGTTGCTCAACTGAAGCTTTATTGTGAAAACAACCAAGCAAGGAAACTTAACACACCAACATAGAGACAAAATAAAAGCCCCAGCTCAACCCCCCAAGTGACCCCCTAGACCCACGGTCCGACACATAATGAACATAAAAGGACACAAACAGCAACAGTAAGCAAAACACAACCACAACAAAAGGAAACGCAAATAAATCACATAACCCCCATATATGGCCCTGAAAGTCCCGAACGGGGAGCTCCCATAATGCCCCGCGGCTCCCTGGAACACTCAGTTCTGGGGCAGTGGCTCCCTAGCGCCCCTAGCGACCCCCGCGGTCGCTACAATATTAAGCATCTCAGTTAGAATATTTTAGAAAGATGCGTCCGTCCCATTATCACACAGAGAAATGATCATTTAACATCACATACTGAAAAAGCCGTCAGACTAAACTCTGGACGGGACATTGTGTTTGTGAAGAGCCCGTTTTTACAAACGATTTGTCTGAAATAGCTTCACTCAGCATCACGACCTCCTCTGCCCTCCTCTCACATCCACTGAGGAGGATTCTGTGTTTTCCCACCGTAGTGATGGACAGAACCGTCCGACTGAAGCAGTCTGCTGCTTTTAACACCGACTGAGAAAAGACGCTTTGAAGGAATCTGATTACAACAAGCTGCCGAACGGGAGGCTTTCAGTCTGCCTCACAACACACACTTCAGTCCAGCTGGATGTTCCTGTGGTGAACAGAGTCTCTCCTGGACAGTAGAGTCTGAGCCTCTGGCACCGGGTCCCGTTGTCCAGGGCCTGGTCTCTGGTCCCTGGCTCCTGGCTCCTGGTCCCTGGCTCCTGGTCCCTGGCTCCTGGTCCCTGGCTCCTGGTCCCTGGCTCCTGGTCCCTGGCTCCTGGTCCCTGGTCCCTGGCTCCTGGTCCCTGGCTCCTGGTCTCTGGTCCCTGGCTCCTGGCTCCTGGTCCCTGGTCCCTGGCTCCTGGTCCCTGGCTCCTGGTCCCTGGCTCCTGGTCCCTGGCTCCTGGTCCCTGGTCCCTGGTCCCTGGTCCCTGGCTCCTGGTCCCTGGCTCCTGGTCCCTGGCTCCTGGTCCCTGGCTCCTGGTCCCTGGTCCCTGGCTCCTGGTCCCTGGCTCCTGGTCCCTGGCTCCTGGTCCCTGGTCCCTGGCTCCTGGTCCCTGGCTCCTGGTCCCTGGCTCCTGGTCCCTGGCTCCTGGTCCCTGGCTCCTGGTCCCTGGCTCCTGGTCCCTGGCTCCTGGTCTCTGTCTCTCCACTCTCTATCAGTCAGATGTGACGTTACACACCACAGAGCTTCAGTGATGAACATCCGACACACAGCAGCTGCCTGACTTCATCACATTATCAGACCAGAGAAAAGTTTCTTCACTGCAGTTATTTTTATTGACATTTCATTAAACTGAACTCGACTCGACTGCAGAGAACAAATCCACAGACAACAACATGCGGTCTGTATGAATGAATGAAAGCATGAATTTATTTCAAACATAAAAAATGAGTGGAAAAACAAAGAACAGAATACAAAGAAAAAAGATCTGAAAAGGAGCAGGAAGTAATATAACATGTTTAATTTGTTCGTAATATTCTTTAGTTGTGTACTTTTGTAACAGGTTATTCAGATTCAGATTCAGATTCAGAAAACTTTATTGATCCCACAGGGCAATTCGTTTGCAGCATATCCCGAGTCGTTTCACACGTAAATACAACATGAGACAGACCAGTTTAACCACAAGTGGAACTCAGGTTGAAAAATATTAAAATGTTATGTACAGAGTATCATATGTCAGCAGGAACTAGAATAAAATGGAAGAATTCCCACAAAAGAAACTGGACAGAATCAGATCGTCTGTCAGAGCAAATCTGTTATTTTCACAGGAAAAAGACCATAAAGCCCCCCCCCCCCCCCCCACACACACACACACACTCCTTACTTTCTCTCAGTTTCTATTCTTCCCTTTATTGTTCTTTTGTACAGGTTTAATCCCCTCCCTCTCCGTTTTTTTCTTTGAATTCTTTTATCTCATGTATATTCTCTAAACTATTAATAGGAGGACAATTCAGCATGCAAAGAAGATGGAATGATTTTGTAGACTTGACCTGACAGGTTGGAGACATCAGCACAGAAACATCAGGAAGGATCAAAGGTCAGTCAAATGAATCCAACAGGTCAGAGGGAAGGCTCTGGGTCTGTGTGTGTGTGTGTGTGTGTGTGTGTGTGTGTGTGTGTGTGTGTGTGTGTGTGTGTGTGTGTGTGTGTGTGTGTGTGTGTGTGAGTTCTCTTCACTTCCTGAACTTTGCCATTTCCTCCCTCATCAGACAGAAGTTCTCAGTGATCTTCTGACACTTATCAGCTGACTGAATGATGGTGTCTCTCAGCTTCCGGTCCTCTTCAGGTGTTTCAGTGTAGCCAAACAAGCTCCGGATGAACACCACCACCTTGGTTAGCCACTCGGTTACATATTGAATAAAAGCCTCCACCACATGAACAGCTCCTCTACTCTTCTCCTTCAGCTCAGACACCTGATGGAGGAGCTCCTGAAGATCCTCCACATCTTTCAGGGACTCTTTAGCCTGATACTTGGAGACGTTCTCCTCCAGATCTTTACATGTTTGATGGATTTGAACCAAGAGCTGCTTCATCGGTTCAACAGTCTTCATAAACTCTGCTCCCAGATTCTTCGCCTTTTGACCTCTTTCCTTCACACTCATCACTTTTGTTACTTTTACACCTACAACCGAAGCTTCATCTGCATGAGCTGCTCCACCAAACACACCGATCACGGAAGAACCTCCACCTCCTCTCTGATTGTCTGCTTTTCCCTGCATGGCTTCGACTTCTTCAGAAATCCTCAGAAGCTCCTCCACGATCTCCCTCATCCTTGGTTCTTTTCTGTTGAGCTCCGAGGTGAAAGAATCTGAATCCAGCAGAAGTTTATTGACCAGATCTGACAGGTGAGGCGGCAGCTCTCTGCTGTGCCATCTCCTTGGTCTTGAAGCCATCTCTTGAAGGTTCCTTTAAAAACAACAAATACATAGTTCAAAACCCTCTGAAGTGATTTCCTGGATGTTTTCTTTCATTCTGTCTCACAGATGAAGTGTGGCTCCCGGCCTCCAGCCTCGGGGGGCCTGGGCCGGGGCGTTGTTGTCTCACAATCATAAAAGACTGTGGAGCAGTCAGAGAACACATCTTTATCACCATCATCACAGGGCTGCAGAACCTCCAGGACAACCCTGCTCTAAAGTAACGGAGAAATGCACTCGACACAAGCTGTGTTCACACTCTAAAGCTGGTTCTGCGCCCCAGAGAGACCAGAGCTGCTCCAGAACTCTGAACAGCTCAGATCAGGCGGAAGGACCTGATTTCACGTTTACAGACCTGAGCAGCAGGAAAAGACGAAGTTATCCGTGCGTGACGCTGGAAGCTGCGGTGCGGTCGAAGTGAAACGCAGATATTCGCCGTATACCTTCTAGAAAAGGTCCAGAATTTCCGTATAACCAGTGAAAAAGGCACAAAGACACGTGTCGGCGGGGTTTTGGGGCAAAACTTTCACTTTCGATTTCGTACGCCCGCCTTTTCAGTCCGGAGCATCACTTCTGGGCTGTAGGGGCTTCCGTCGAGCGTGACGTCACCCAGTGCTGATTCAGGAAGTCGTGAAGTTTTTTTTATTCAAAAGAACAATGTCACACTCATTGTAGATTCCTTGCTGACTGCATGGTGGCACAAGCAGCAGTGTTTCACTGCGGTAAAGTTTTTCACAGAGGGATGGCTTTACTGCAGCGTTGTTTCTGAGCCACGTTTATAATTTTGCTGTGCACTGTTCAGCATTTGATGAGTATATATTTGATAAGAAAATGTGTTTCATGTTTCTGTGTTTATATTTTATGGGTAAAACGCTGATTACTTTGGTTATGACAGCTTTACATGGCTAAGATTGTAATTTTCAGTTACATACGGAACACTGAGACTGTATAGTTTAATTTTGATTTAAGCCATTATAAAGATACTTTGTGTTACTGGTACAATGTTATTTTTCTAACAATGTTAATTGTGTGGTTTTCATCTGACAGTTGCTGTAACAGAAATTGTGTTTAATTTTGAAGACTCCATTATTACACTGGATATGACTCAACAAACAGCGTGTCGAAGTTGTTCCTTTACTATCCCTTTACAGGGTGTAACAGAAGCACACATACTTGTAAGCCTTAAACATGTGATGTGGTCGTTGATCAAGCTGTAATACATTAATGACATTAATTAAGATGTATTGTTTTTTTCTACTGACAACAGCAAAACCAAAAGACCTCTCAACTCGATCGGTGTTGTCAATCGGTTCCTCATCAGAAGACGAAAGGAAGAAGAAGAAGCCCAAGAACTAAAAGAAGAAAAAGCAGAAATCAAAAAGAAAAGGTCTAAAAAGTAGACTATCTATGTGAATGAAAACATATTGTTGCAGTTGTAATTTTCTAAGTTTTAGTGGAGTTTGTGTGGCACTTTTTTTGATGAATTGGGCACAATTATGTTTATGTGAAAATTCGCAGTACTTTCATATATAGTAGCTGAATATTATTTATATAGTGGTTTAGCTTATGTAGTAGTTTCCTAGTTGAAATAAATATAATATGTTTTCTTAAAAGTAAAAGTGATCAATAATGCATCATGTTTTGATTATTTTACTCTGGTTTATTACTAAAACTCCCGGCAGCCAGCCCGACCAAAAGGAACTGGAGCAAAGACCGAGCTCAGCCTCGCCCTTTTATACGGTTTCTGGAAGTTCCAGCCCCCCTCTGCTCCGCTATATGAAACTCCGTTGGGACGGTACACATGCTAAACACTCCTCCTGATATCACTCCGTAGTGAATGTACACCTCTCATCAAACCTGTCAGTTCCCCCTCTCCTTCCTCCACCAAGGTGTCCAGTCCTGGACCCCCCCAGTCCTCTCTGTCAGGACTTTCAGCTTCTCCATACATCTCACACCAGAGCCAAGTTCTTCCTAACATTTCATATCGTTCTTCATTGCTTGACTTGTGAGAAAAGGAAAAAGGAGCCCAGACCAGGTGGCCTCTGCCTCTGAAAAAAGAAGAACAGACTGGCAGGCTGCCCGGAGGATGCCAGTAAGAAAAAAGGGAAAAGGCGTGCAGAAAAAACAAAAAGAGAGGCAAACTAATACTCGGGCTTTGTGTCACTCATAATACATCTTTTTCCTACACCTGTTTACACAATCACTCTGTACCTAAACAGAGACATGAATAACATGAACATTACTAAATAACATATTATAATAAAGATGATGTGAAGAAAACTATATAATTATTCAACAACGTCTGCATGTCTTGTCATTATTATGTGAAACACTCATCAATACGTTACAGTATTTCAGTTTGTCATTGGTATAAACAATCTGTAGGGCTTCCATGGGGCTTCTTAAGAGGAAGTGGCTCATCAAGGCTGTACAGTAAAAGCATATGTTCAGGAAAATTACACTGCTTTGATAAGTACATGGTAAAACACGGGAAACTACAGTGTAAGACTCCAGGACTTACACTGTAAGACACGAGCGTAAGTACCCCATAGAGTCCGTAAAATGTCATGCTACAGTTATGAGAGTTACCTCCACAGTTGAGGAAACTACACATTAAGACACGTCAAACTACACTGTAAGACACCAGCACTGACGCTGTCAGGAACAAGTGTAAGTACTCCTCAGGTTCCACGAAATAGCATGTACATGTCCGACAGTTACCTTCTAGTTGAGGAAACTACACTGTAAGAGAAGGGAAGCTACTCTGTAAGACACGGGCCGTATTATAAAGTGCTACCAAAGAAGCATATTGTTTGGTTTATTATCATTATTTTTCACACTATTAATTTCAACAGGCACAACGCCACTATTGGTGTGTTTGTTGACTGATAAACTCCATTCCACCAAGCTGGGCGTGGCTGCGTACCGGGGAGGTGTGGACAGTCCAGCTGGGCGCAGTGATCATTTCGTGCGCCGGCTGGAGAGCAGACGGTCTGGTGATAATTTGTCTGAGAAAAGCTCAGAGGCAGGTTTCCAGCTTGTTCGTGCCATTAAAGACAAGATCAGTCATGAAATAGAAACATTTTTCTAAACGCTTACACAAACACCACAGAAGAAGAACGGCCCCTGAAGGCAGGCTCTCTCTGTATGTTGTTAGAAAAAGAGTTTTAGCCGTAAGGCGCGGCCAGTAGAAGCTGGAACAAGTTCAATGATGCGATGCACCGTTTTCCAGTAAAAGAGAAGAACTAAATGATCATTTTCATACATTTTATTTATGTAGTAGCAGTTAAACTGTATCACAAGTAGTTCCTGTACTCAGAAGACCAGATTCCCTGCGGATAGAACAGTATTTCACGTTTCCTTTTGACCGGAATATTCCAATGAGAGTTTATATGACCAGAAATTTGGGTCAGAAAAGGAGGAACCAGGGGTAATATTGGGGTTTCTGCAGGTGTTTACGTGGCTGTGCGCAACCAAGTTATTGAGAATATTCCGTTAATGAAGGGTTTATCACCAACACTATGACTCATCAAACCCACACCTGCTGCGGTGTTTGTCCGTCTAAAGGCAGGTGATTAAGACACAGAGGGCTGCGGCGGCGAACCACGGTCCATTCTCCATTATTTTCTCCTATGGCCAAAGCCGAAATCCCAAGAAAATAAAATCATAAGGGATTTTTAAAACGAGAGAAACAGAAAAAAAGGGGGGAAAACGGAAAAAAAATTAAGCAATCCTAAAGTGTTTTTTGGGTTATGTTTCGACCGCTGTCGCTTTCAAGGAACACTCCGAAGATTTTGGACCCACGCCCTATCCCTGTCATTTTTATAGTGAGACAAGATCATACATACCTTTATAGTCTCTTGCGTCCAGCGGCTGGATCCCAGCTGTTAGCATCGTAGTTAGCTTAGTTCAATTCCTGGAGGTGAACAGGAGACAGAGCTTGACAGACGAAAGTGGACAAAGTCCTCCTTCCAGTGGTCCAGCGGACGGCGTATTAGCACGTGAAGTAAATCCCAATGGTTATAAAACATTTTAAAAGACGTGTTTTCTTTTCAATCCGTTAAAATAACGTGTTGATACACAGACCTGCTCATGGCGGCGCTCCGAGGAAGGATATACCGGAGCACAGCGGCCGAGTCTATGGCTTCTACTGCTGTGCTCCGGTGTATCCGTCATGGAGCTGCTTGTGCAGGTCTGTGTATCAAAACGTTATTTAAACGTTTCAGGTGCGATTCTATGTGGACTGCCCTGCCACGCTGCATACGCATGGTCAAGGTCAAGGTCAAGTTTATTTCTAAAGCACATTTAAAATACAGTTTCCACTGCCCAAAGTGCTGTACAAAACAATGACATGCAAATTATAACAGATACACAGGGAGACATACGGATCACAATCCATTCTCAGCTGGTGTTAAAGGCCGCTGCAAAAAGGCGGGTCTTCAACAGCGCTTTAAAAGCGTAAAACATCTGGAGCACAGCGAATACTCAAAGGGAGACTGTTCCACAGTTTAGGCCCAGCTACAGCAAACGCCCTATCACCCCTGGTCTTTAGTCTTGACCTAGGACGAGCTAGAAACAGCTGGTCACATGACCTCAGAGCTCTTACAGGAGCACAGACAGACAATAACTCACTCAAATATACTGGGGCCAGCCCATTTAAAGCTTTAAAAACCAGTAATAACATTTTAAATTGAATCCTAAAAGCCACTGGCAGCCAGTGAAGGACTGCAGCTCCGGAGTAATCTGCTCCGAGCGCCTGGTGCTGTCAGGAAGCGCTGCAGCCGGCGGATGGAGGAGGCGTCCAGACCAAAACATCATGAGTTACAATAATCCAGTCTGGATGTAACAAAGACATGGATGACTCTCTCCAGCTGATCTGACGGCAGGTAAGACTTCACTTTGCTCAGGAGTCTAAGTTGATAAAAGCTGGTTTTCACCACTGAACTGATTTGCTTGTCAAACTTCAATGACTTGTCGATTGTGACTCCAAGATTTCTTACTGATTGACATCTGTTTGAGGACGGCATCCCAAGAGCGGTAGATGGAATCAGATGTCTGGCTGTCATCACAAACAATACAATCTGTTTTGCTTTCATTGAGATTAAGAAAGTTTGATTTCAACCAGTCTTTGATTTCAGTCTTTAATTACAGATGCATTAAACAGCGTAACAAGCAGGTCAATCATCATTTCTACCGGTGATTTTGAGGAGGACAGAACCTGGGCTGCAGCACGAGGGAGTTATTATTTCACTTACTTATTCATTTCTTATTTTGTTTTGTTTTTTTGCTTCTGGGGGGTGGTGGTGGGGGGGGGGGGGGGCATATTTAATCAATAAATAATCTGCACACATATATGCACACAATGGAGTCAGGAAGTCTTTCAAAGTATAAGACCAGGGCCGGTCCGGGCTTCTCAGAGTGGGGCAGCACAGAGCGGTGCTTTGCTGCAGTGCATTAAAAAAAGAGGAGATGTGTTTGAACAGAACGTTCCTGACCTGGGCTGACACAGTTCAGCTCTTCTGAGGGTTCGAGGGAGAATGGTCTGGGATGCAATCAATCTCTTTCCCTCATTTTACCGTTTGGGTGCGGCAGCCCATTTATTTCCCTCTGAGCACAAACCGTACAGCCCGTTACCACGTCTGCAGCCCATACATCCAACTGCTCAGTTTCCTTTTCCACGCCAACCCGATTCCACACGCCAACAGACACGGTAGAAAGACTTTATGCCATCCCTCTGGCACACCTGCCGCTAATCACCCATCCTGCTCCCCCTAGTGGTCAAATTAGGCCTAACCTCGTGGTCAGAGGGTTCTGCGCATGTGACGCATGATCGCGACCCGATTCACGGCGAGACAGCTCGTTATGGCAACTCTACTTGGACAAACTTTATTAAGGCGTACGTCTGTTCAAGGTTTAGTAAAATTACATTCTTGAAAAAATAGAAACAATCTGTGTGTGTGTGTGTGTGTGTGTGTGTGTGTGTGTGTGTGTGTGTGTGTGTGTGTGTGTGTCTGGGAGGCTTTCAGTCTCCCTCACAACACACTTCAGTCCAGCTGGATGTTCCTGTGGTGAACAGAGTCTCTCCTGGACAGTAGAGTCTGAGCCTCTGGCACCGGGTCCCGTTCTCCAGGGCCTGGTCTCTGGTCCCTGGTCCCTGGATCCTGGTCCCTGGTCCCTGGTCCCTGGCTCCTGGCTCCTGGTCCCTGGCTCCTGGTCCCTGGCTCCTGGTCCCTGGCTCCTGGTCCCTGGCTCCTGGTCCCTGGTCCCTGGCTCCTGGTCCCTGGCTCCTGGTCCCTGGTCCCTGGCTCCTGGTCCCTGGTCCCTGGCTCCTGGTCCCTGGCTCCTGGTCCCTGGTCCCTGGCTCCTGGTCCCTGGTCCCTGGCTCCTGGTCCCTGGATCCTGGTCCCTGGCTCCTGGCTCCTGGTCCCTGGCTCCTGGTCCCTGGCTCCTGGTCTCTGTCTCTCCACTCTCCATCAGTCAGATGTGACGTTACACACCACAGAGCTTCAGTGATGAACATCCGACACACAGCAGCTGCCTGACTTCATCACATTATCAGACCAGAGAAAAGTTTCTTCACTGCAGTTATTTTTATTGACATTTCATTAAACTGAACTCGACTCGACTGCAGAGAACAAATCCACAGACAACAACATGCGGTCTGTATGAATGAATGAAAGCATGAATTTATTTCAAACATAAAAAATGAGTGGAAAAACAAAGAACAGAATACAAAGAAAAAAGATCTGAAAAGGAGCAGGAAGTAATAAAACATGTTTAATTTGTTCGTAATATTCTTTAGTTGTGTACTTTTGTAACAGGTTATGTACAGAGTATCATATGTCAGCAGGAACTAGAATAAAATGGAAGAATTCCCACAAAAGAAACTGGACAGAATCAGATCGTCTGTCAGAGCAAATCTGTTATTTTCACAGGAAAAAGACCATAAAGCCCCCCCCCCCCCCCCCCACACACACACACACACACTCCTTACTTTCTCTCAGTTTCTATTCTTCCCTTTATTGTTCTTTTGTACAGGTTTAACCCCCTCCCTCTCCGTTTTTTTTCTTTGAATTCTTTTATCTCATGTATATTCTCTAAACTATTAATAGGAGGACAATTCAGCATGCAAAGAAGATGGAATGATTTTGTAGACTTGACCTGACAGGTTGGAGATATCAGCACAGAAACATCAGGAAGGATCAAAGGTCAGTCGAATGAATCCAACAGGTCAGAGGGAAGGCTCTGGGTCTGTGTGTGTGTGTGTGTGTGTGTGTGTGTGTGTGTGTGTGTGTGTGTGTGTGTGTGTGTGTGTGTGTGTGTGTGTGTGTGTGTGTGTGTGTGTGTGTGAGTTCTCTTCACTTCCTGAACTTTGCCATTTCCTCCCTCATCAGACAGAAGTTCTCAGTGATCTTCTGACACTTATCAGCTGACTGAATGATGGTGTCTCTCAGCTTCTGGTCTTCTTCAGGTGTTTCAGTGTAGCCAAACAAGCTCTGGAAGAACACCACCACCTTGGTGAGCCACTCGGTTACAATTTGAATAAAAGCCTCCACCACATGAAGAGCTCCTCTACTCTTCTCCTTCAGCTCAGACACCTGATGGAGGAGCTCCTGAAGATCCTGCACACCTTTCAGGGACTCTTTAGCCTGATACTTGGAGACGTTCTCCTCCAGATCTTTACATGTTTGATGGATTTGAACCAAGAGCTTCTTCATCGGTTCAACAGTCTTCATAAACTCTTCTCCCAGATTCTTCGCCTTTTCAGCTCTTTCCTTCACACTCGTCACTTTAGTTACTTTTACAACTGCGGCCGAAGATTCACCTGCATGAGCTGCTCCACCAGCTGCTGCTGCAGCAAACACACCGGACACGGAAGAACCTCCACCTCCTCTAGCTCCACCTCCTCTCTGATTGTCTGCTTTTCCCTGCATGGCTTTGACTTCTTCAGAAATCCTCCGAAGCTCCTTCACGATCTCCCTCATCCTTGGTTCTTTTCTGTTGAGCTCCGAGGTGAAAGAATCTGAATCCTGCAGAAGTTTATTGACCAGATCTGACAGGTGAGGCGGCAGCTCTCTGCTGTGCCATCTCCTTGGTCTTGAAGCCATCTCTTGAAGGTTCCTTTAAAAACAACAAATAAATAGTTTAAAACCCTCTGAAGTGATTTCCTGGATGTTTTCTTTCATTCTGTCTCACAGATGAAGCGTCGCTCCCGGCCTCCAGCCTCGGGGGGCCTGGGCCGGGGGCGTTGTTGTCTCACAATCATAAAAGACTGTGGAGCAGTCAGAGAACACATCTTTATCACCATCATCACAGGGCTGCAGAACCTCCAGGACACCCCTGCTCTAAAGTAACGGAGAAATGCACTCGACACAAGCTGTGTTCACACTCTAAAGCTGGTTCTGCGCCCCAGAGAGACCAGAGCTGCTCCAGAACTCTGAACAGCTCAGATCAGGCGGAAGGACCTGATTTCACGTTTACAGACCTGAGCAGCAGAAAAAGACGAAGTTATCCGTGCGTGACGCTGGAAGCTGCGGTGAGGTCGAAGTGAAACGCAGATATTCGCCGTATACCTTCTAGAAAAGGTCCAGAATTTCCGTAAAACCAGTGAAAAAGGCACAAAGACACGTGTCGGCGGGGTTTTGGGGCAAAACTTTCACTTTCGATTTCGTACGCCCGCCTTTTCAGTCCGGAGCATCACTTCTGGGCTGTAGGGGCTTCCGTCGAGCGTGACGTCACCCAGTGCTGATTCAGGAAGTCGTGAAGTTTTTTTTATTCAAAAGAACAATGTCACACTCATTGTAGATTCCTTGCTGACTGCATGGTGGCACAAGCAGCAGTGTTTCACTGCGGTAAAGTTTTTCACAGAGGGATGGCTTTACTGCAGTGTTGTTTCTGAGCCACGTTTATAATTTTGCTGTGCACTGTTCAGCATTTGATGAGTATATATTTGATAAGAAAATGTGTTTCATGTTCCTGTGTTTATATTTTATGGGTAAAACGCTGATATTACTTTGGTTATGACAGCTTTACATGGCTAAGATTGTAATTTTCAGTTACATACGGAACACTGAGACTGTATAGTTTAATTTTGATTTAAGCCATTATAAAGATACTTTGTGTTACTGGTACAATGTTATTTTTCTAACAATGTTAATTGTATGGTTTTCATCTGACAGTTGCTGTAACAGAAATTGTGTTTAATTTTGAAGACTCCATTATTACACTGGATATGACTCAACAAACAGCGTGTCGAAGTTGTTCCTTTACTATCCCTTTACAGGGTGTAACAGAAGCACACATACTTGTAAGCCTTAAACATGTGATGTGGTCATTGATCAAGCTGTAATACATTAATGACATTAATTAAGATGTATTGTTTTTTTCTACTGACAACAGCAAAACCAAAAGACCTCTCAACTCGATCGGTGTTGTCAATCGGTTCCTCATCAGAAGACGAAAGGAAGAAGAAGAAGCCCAAGAACTAAAAGAAGAAAAAGCAGAAATCAAAAAGAAAAGGTCTAAAAAGTAGACTATCTATGTGAATGAAAACATATTGTTGCAGTTGTAATTTTCTAAGTTTTAGTGGAGTTTGTGTGGCACTTTTTTTGATGAATTGGGCACAATTATGTTTTTGTGAAAATTCGCAGTACTTTCATATATAGTAGCTGAATATTATTTATATAGTGGTTTAGCTTATGTAGTAGTTTCCTAGTTGAAATAAATATAATATGTTTTCTTAAAAGTAAAAGTGATCAATAATGCATCATGTTTTGATTATTTTACTCTGGTTTATTACTAAAACTCCCGGCAGCCAGCCCGACCAAAAGGAACTGGAGCAAAGACCGAGCTCAGCCTCGCCCTTTTATACTGTTTCTGGAAGTTCCAGCCCCCCTCTGCTCCGCTATATGAAACTCCGTTGGGACGGTACACATGCTAAACACTCCTCCTGATATCACTCCGTAGTGAATGTACACCTCTTATCAAACCTGTCAGTTCCCTCTCTCCTTCCTCCACCAAGGTGTCCAGTCCTGGACCCCCCCAGTCCTCTCTGTCAGGACTTTCAGCTTCTCCATACATCTCACACCAGAGCCAAGTACTTCCTAACATTTCATATCGTTCTTCATTGCTTGACTTGTGAGAAAAGGAAAAAGAAGCCCAGACCAGGTGGCCTCTGCCTCTGAAAAAAGAAGAACAGACTGGCAGGCTGCCCGGAGGATGCCAGTAAGAAAAAAGGGAAAAGGCGTGCAGAAAAAACAAAGAGAGGCAAACTAATACTCGGGTTTTGTGTCACACATAATACATCTTTTTCCCACACCTGTTTGCACAATCACTCTGTACCTAAACAGAGACATGAATAACATGAACATTACTAAATAACATATTATAATAAAGATGATGTGAAGAAAACTATATAATTATTCAACAACGTCTGCATGTCTTGTCATTATTATGTGAAACACTCATCAATACGTTACAGTATTTCAGTTTGTCATTGGTATAAACAATCTGTAGGGGTCTGTGGGGCTTCTTAAGAGGAAGTGGCTCATCAAGGCTGTACAGTAAAAGCATATGTTCAGGAAAATTACACTGCTTTGATAAGTACATGGTAAAACACGGGAAACTACAGTGTAAGACTCCAGGACTTACACTGTAAGACACGAGCGTAAGTACCCCATAGAGTCCGTAAAATGTCATGCTACAGTTATGAGAGTTACCTCCACAGTTGAGGAAACTACACATTAAGACACGTCAAACTACACTGTAAGACACCAGCACTTACGCTGTCAGGAACAAGTGTAAGTACTCCTCAGGTTCCACGAAATAACATGTACATGTCCGACAGTTACCTTCTAAGTTGAGGAAACTACACTGTAAGAGAAGGGAAGCTACTCTGTAAGACACGGGCCGTATTATAAAGTGCTACCAAAGAAGCATATTGTTTGGTTTATTATCATTATTTTTCACACTATAAATTCAACAGGCACAACGCCAATATTGGTGTGTTTGTTGACTGATAAACTCCATTCCACCAAGCTGGGCGTGGCTGCGTACCGGGGAGGTGTGGACAGTCCAGCTGGGCGCAGTGATCATTTCGTGCGCCGGCTGGAGAGCAGACGGTCTGGTGATAATTTGTCTGAGAAAAGCTCAGAGGCAGGTTTCCAGCTTGGTCGTGCCATTAAAGACAAGATCAGTCATGAAATAGAAACATTTTTCTAAACGCTTACACAAACACCACAGAAGAAGAAGAAGGGCCCCTGAAGGCAGGCTCTCTCTGTATGTTGTTAGAAAAAGAGTTTTAGCCGTAAGGCGCGGCCAGAAGAAGCTGGAACAAGTTCAATGATGCAATGCAACGTTTTCCAGTAAAAGAGAAGAACTAAATGATCATTTTCATACATTTTATTTATGTAGTAGCAGTTAAACTGTATCACAAGTAGTTCCTGTACTCAGAAGACCAGATTCCCTGCGGATAGAACAGTATTTCACGTTTCCTTTTGACCGGAATATTCCAATGAGAGTTTATATGACCAGAAATTTGGGTCAGAAAAGGAGGAACCAGGGGTAATATTGGGGTTTCTGCAGGTGTTTACGTGGCTGTGCGCAACCAAGTTATTGAGAATATTCCGTTAATGAAGGGTTTATCACCAACACTATGACTCATCAAACCCACACCTGCTGCGGTGTTTGTCCGTCTAAAGGCAGGTGATTAAGACACAGAGGGCTGCGGCGGCGAACCACGGTCCATTCTCCATTATTTTCTCCTATGGCCAAAGCCAAAATCTTGGGAAAATAAAATCATAAGGGATTTTTAAAACGAGAGAAACAGAAAAAAAGGGGGAAAACTGAAAAAAAAATTAAGCAATCCTAAAGTGTTTTTTGGGTTATGTTTCGACCGCTGTCGGTTTCAAGGAACACTCCGAAGATTTTGGACCCACGCCCTATCCCTGTCATTTTTATAGTGAGACAAGATCATACATACCTTTATAGTCTCTTGCGTCCAGCGGCTGGATCCCAGCTGTTAGCATCGTAGTTAGCTTAGCTCAATTCCTGGAGGTGAACAGGAGACAGAGCTTGACAGACAAAAGTGGACAAAGTCCTCCTTCCAGTGGTCCAGCGGACGGCGTGTTAGCACGTGAAGTAAATCCCAATGGTTATAAAACATTTTAAAAGACGTGTTTTCTTTTCAATCCGTTAAAATAACGTTTTGATACACAGACCTGCTCATGGCGGCGCTCCGAGGAAGGATATACCGGAGCACAGCGGCTGAGTCTATGGCTTCTACTGCTGTGCTCCGGTGTATCCGTCATGGAGCTGCTTGTGCAGGTCTGTGTATCAAAACGTTATTTAAACGTTTCAGGTGCGATTCTATGTGGACTGCCCTGCCACGCTGCATACGCATGGTCAAGGTCAAGGTCAGGTTTATTTCTAAAGCACATTTAAAATACAGTTTCCACTGCCCAAAGTGCTGTACAAAACAATGACATACAAATTATAACAGATACGCAGGGAGACATACGGATCACAATACATTCTCAGCTGGTGTTAAAGGCCGCTGCAAAAAGGCGGGTCTTCAACAGCGCTTTAAAAGCGTAAAACATCTGGAGCACAGCGAATACTCAAAGGGAGACTGTTCCACAGTTTAGGCCCAGCTACAGCAAACGCCCTATCACCCCTGGTCTTTAGTCTTGACCTAGGACGAGCTAGAAACAGCTGGTCACATGACCTCAGAGCTCTTACAGGAGCACAGACAGACAATAACTCACTCAAATATCCAGGGGCCAGCCCATTTAAAGCTTTAAAAACCAGTAATAACATTTTAAATTGAATCCTAAAAGACACTGGCAGCCAGTGAAGGACTGCAGCTCCGGAGTAATCTGCTCCGAGCGCCTGGTGCTGTCAGGAAGCGCTGCAGCCGGCGGATGGAGGAGGCGTCCAGACCAAAACATCATGAGTTACAATAATCCAGTCTGGATGTAACAAAGACATGGATGACTCTCTCCAGCTGATCTGACGGCAGGTAAGACTTCACTTTGCTCAGGAGTCTAAGTTGATAAAAGCTGGTTTTCACCACTGAACTGATGTGCTTGTCAAACTTCAATGACTTGTCCATTGTGACTCCAAGATTTCTTACTGATTGACATCTGTTTGAGGACGGCATCCCAAGAGCGGCAGATGGAATCAGATGTCTGGCTGTCATCACAAACAATACAATCTGTTTTGCTTTCATTGAGATTAAGAAAGTTTGATTTCAACCAGTCTTTGATTTCAGTCTTTAATTACAGATGCATTAAACAGCGTAACAAGCAGGTCAATCATCATTTCTACCGGTGATTTTGAGGAGGACAGAACCTGGGCTGCAGCACGAGGGAGTTATTATTTCACTTACTTATTCATTTCTTATTTTGTTTTGTTTTTTTGCTTCTGGGGGGTGGTGGTGGTGGTGGGGGGGGGCATATTTAATCAATAAATAATCTGCACACATATATGCACACAATGGAGTCAGGAAGTCTTTCAAAGTATAAGACCAGGGCCGGTCCGGGCTTCTCAGAGTGGGGCAGCACAGAGCGGTGCTTTGCTGCAGTGCATTAAAAAAAGAGGAGATGTGTTTGAACAGAACGTTCCTCACCTGGGCTGACACAGTTCAGCTCTTCTGAGGGTTCGAGGGAGAATGGTCTAGGATGCAATCAATCACTTTCCCTCATTTTACCGTTTGGGTGTGGCAGCCCATTTATTTCCCTCTGAGCACAAACCGTACAGCCCGTTACCACGTCTGCAGCCCATACATCCAACTGCTCAGTTTCCTTTTCCACGCCAACCCGATTCCACACGCCAACAGACACGGTAGAAAGACTTTATGCCATCCCTCTGGCACACCTGCCGCTAATCACCCATCCTGCTCCCCCTAGTGGTCAAATTAGGCCTAACCTCGTGGTCAGAGGGTTCTGCGCATGTGACCGCATGATCGCGACCCGATTCACGGCGAGACAGCTCGTTATGGCAACTCTACTTGGACAAACTTTATTGAGGCGTACGTCTGTTCAAGGTTTAGTAAAATTACATTCTTGAAAAATAGAAACAATCTGTGTGTGTGTGTGTGTGTGTGTCTGGAAGGCTTTCAGTCTCCCTCACAACACACACTTCAGTCCAGCTGGATGTTCCTGTGGTGAACAGAGTCTCTCCTGGACAGTAGAGTCTGAGCCTCTGGCACCGGGTCCCGTTCTCCAGGGCCTGGTCCCTGGTCCCTGGCTCCTGGTCCCTGGCTCCTGGTCCCTGGTCCCTGGCTCCTGGTCCCTGGCTCCTGGTCCCTGGCTC
This sequence comes from Salarias fasciatus, assembly GCF_902148845.1. Classification (NCBI taxonomy): domain Eukaryota; kingdom Metazoa; phylum Chordata; class Actinopteri; order Blenniiformes; family Blenniidae; genus Salarias; species Salarias fasciatus. The sequence continues at coordinate 27,058,908 of NW_021941229.1, read as the reverse complement.
CTGGTCCCTGGCTCCTGGTCCCTGGTCCCTGGCTCCTGGTCCCTGGTCCCTGGCTCCTGGTCCCTGGCTCCTGGTCCCTGGCTCCTGGCTCCTGGTCCCTGGTCCCTGGCTCCTGGTCCCTGGTCCCTGGTCCCTGGTCCCTGGTCCCTGGCTCCTGGTCCCTGGCTCCTGGTCCCTGGCTCCTGGTCCCTGGTCCCTGGTCCTGGTCCTGGTCCCTGGTCCTGGTCCCTGGCTCCTGGTCCCTGGCTCCTGGTCCCTGGCTCCTGGTCCCTGGCTCCTGGTCCCTGGTCCCTGGCTCCTGGTCCCTGGTCCCTGGCTCCTGGTCCCTGGTCCCTGGTCCCTGGTCCCTGGTCCCTGGCTCCTGGTCCCTGGCTCCTGGTCCCTGGCTCCTGGTCCCTGGTCCCTGGTCCCTGGTCCCTGGCTCCTGGTCCCTGGCTCCTGGTCCCTGGTCCCTGGTCCCTGGTCCCTGGCTCCTGGTCCCTGGCTCCTGGTCCCTGGCTCCTGGTCCCTGGCTCCTGGTCCCTGGTCCCTGGCTCCTGGTCCCTGGTCCCTGGCTCCTGGTCCCTGGCTCCTGGTCCCTGGCTCCTGGTCCCTGGCTCCTGGTCCCTGGCTCCTGGCTCCTGGTCCCTGGTCCCTGGCTCCTGGTCCCTGGCTCCTGGTCCCTGGCTCCTGGTCCCTGGCTCCTGGTCCCTGGTCCCTGGCTCCTGGTCCCTGGTCCCTGGCTCCTGGTCCCTGGCTCCTGGTCCCTGGCTCCTGGTCCCTGGCTCCTGGTCCCTGGTCCCTGGCTCCTGGTCCCTGGTCCCTGGCTCCTGGTCCCTGGCTCCTGGTCCCTGGCTCCTGGCTCCTGGTCCCTGGTCCCTGGCTCCTGGTCCCTGGTCCCTGGTCCCTGGTCCCTGGTCCCTGGCTCCTGGTCCCTGGCTCCTGGTCCCTGGCTCCTGGCTCCTGGTCCCTGGTCCCTGGCTCCTGGTCCCTGGTCCCTGGTCCCTGGTCCCTGGTCCCTGGTCCCTGGTCCCTGGTCCCTGGCTCCTGGTCCCTGGCTCCTGGTCCCTGGTCCCTGGCTCCTGGTCCCTGGTCCCTGGTCCCTGGCTCCTGGTCCCTGGCTCCTGGTCCCTGGTCCCTGGTCCCTGGTCCCTGGTCCCTGGTCCCTGGCTCCTGGTCCCTGGCTCCTGGTCCCTGGCTCCTGGCTCCTGGTCCCTGGCTCCTGGTCCCTGGCTCCTGGTCCCTGGTCCCTGGTCCCTGGTCCCTGGTCCCTGGCTCCTGGTCCCTGGCTCCTGGTCCCTGGCTCCTGGCTCCTGGTCCCTGGCTCCTGGTCCCTGGCTCCTGGTCCCTGGTCCCTGGATCCTGGTCCCTGGCTCCTGGTCCCTGGCTCCTGGCTCCTGGTCCCTGGCTCCTGGTCCCTGGCTCCTGGTCCCTGGTCCCTGGATCCTGGTCCCTGGCTCCTGGTCCCTGGCTCCTGGTTCCTGGCTCCTGGTCCCTGGCTCCTGGTCCCTGGCTCCTGGTCCCTGGCTCCTGGTCCCTGGTCCCTGGCTCCTGGTCCCTGGCTCCTGGTCCCTGGCTCCTGGTCCCTGGCTCCTGGTCCCTGGCTCTCCACTCTCCATCAGTCAGATGTGACGTTACACACCACAGAGCTTCAGTGATAAACATCCGACACACAGCAGCTGCCTGACTTCATCACATTATCAGACCAGAGAAAAGTTTCTTCACTGCAGTTATTTTTATTGACATTTCATTAAACTGAACTCGACTCGACTGCAGAGAACAAATCCACAGACAACAACATGAATGAATGTAAGAATGAATTTATTTCAAACATAAAAAATGAGTTGAAAAACAAAGAACAGAATACAAAGAAAACAGATCTGAAGAGGAGCAGGAAGTAATAAAACATGTTTAATTTGTACGTAATATTATTTAGTTGTGTACTTTTGTAACAGGTTATGTACAGAGTATCATATGTCAGCAGGAACTAGAAGAAAATGGAAGAAACAAAACAATCAGGAGCTGGCGATTGAACGAATGTCTTCTCAACACGTCCGCTCCTCCCGCAGCTCCCGCCTCTTTCCCCTGATTGGGCTGGTAAAATTTTAACTGAGTGAAACCACTGGTCTGTGGAGCGCTACAAGATGGGATCTGCAGGATTTCAGGAACTGAATCAGGCCCATCAGCTGTGCAGGGTTAATATTCTTTAAACCTGAATGAAATCCAAAACAGTGAAGGAACGAACAGATCCAGGAAGCTTCCAGGAGGAAGTGGAGGGGCTGTGTGTGTGTGTGTGTGTGTTGTGTGTGTGTGTGTGTGTGTGTGTGTGTGTGTGTGTGTGTGTGTGTGTGTGTGTGTGTGTGTGTGTGTGTGTGTGTGTTCTCTTCACTTCCTGAACTTTGCCAGTTCCTCCCTCATCAGACAGAAGTCCTCAGTGAGCCTCTGGCTCTGATCAGCTGACTGAATGATGGCGTCTCTCAGCTTCTGGTCTTCTTCAGGTGTTGCAGTGACTCTGAAAACGTTCACGAGCAGCAGCAGCAGGCCGGTTACTGATTGAATCAACACCTCCAGCACATGAACAGCTCCTCCACTCTTCTTCTTCAGCTCAGACACCTGATGGAGGACCTTCTGAAGATCCTCCACATCTTTCAGGGACTCTTCAGCCTGATACTTGGAGACGTTCTCCTCCAGATCTTCACATGTTTGATGGATTTGAACCAAGAGCTGCTTCATCGGTTCAACAATCTTCATCAACTCTTCTCCCAGATTCTTCACCTCTTCAGCACTTCCACTCTCACTCATCATTTTAGTGATATTTGCACTGATGACAACACCTCCACCTGTAAGAGCAGCAGCACCACCAGCTGCAGCAGCAGCAGCAGCAGCAAATGGAAGAAGAACCGGGACTGCTGCACTGAGCAGGAGGAGAGCAGCTCCACCTGCAGCTCCTACAGCTCCGGCTGTTCTTCGAATGTCTGCTCTTCTCTGCATGTCTTTGACTTCTTCAGAAATCCTCAGAAGCTCCTTCACGATCTCCCTCATCCTTGGTTCATTGCTGTTGAGCAGCGAGGTGAAAGAATCTGAATCCAGCTGAAGTTTATTGACCAGACCTGACAGGTTAAACGGCTGGTCTCTGCTGTGCCGTCTCCGTCTCCTTGGAGGTGAATCCATCTCTTGAAGGTTCCTTTAAAAACAACAAATAAATAGTTTCAAACCCTCTGAAGTGATTTCCTGGATGTTTTCTTTCATTCTGTCTCTCACCGGCCTCCAGCCTCGGGGGGTCTGGGGGCTCCAACCTCTTCTTCCTAGAGGAAATCAAACAGCAGTGAAAATATCTCATCAGTACAAAATCCCATCATGCACTGCAGCTCTACAAAAATAACACAAAATACTCTGCGTTCACATGAAACTCATAGGAAAGAAGCAGCAGACAGAACAGGAGCTCCTGCTCTTCCTTCAGTTCTGCTCTCATTAAACATCAGGTCTTCACTGCGGTCAAGCCAGCCGCACTCTGACGGTCAAGCCAGCCACACGGTGTTTAGCGGGGTGTTTAACATATTCTCAGCATTACGGTAAATGTCAGTACTGCAAAATAAACATCAAGCTCCGCGGATCAAAACTCACCTTAATTAATTAATTAATTAATTAATAGATGACACAATAATACTGTTGGTGAAAAACAACGGAACAACGAAGCTTTAAGTAAAGCTTTAATAATGCTGATTTGGATTCAATAAGTCAAAGAATCTGCCAGTAATTGAACTAAAACGCTGCTTTTCCATCAAAATATCAATAGAAACTCCTGACAGGCTTCAGAGTGGGCTGGGTCGACCGCAGTGAAGAACTGAGAGAATATTCCCCCATGCTGCCACATCGTGCTCACTTCAAACTCACTGTGAAATACTCTCGACACAAACTATGTTCAAACTCTAACGCTGGTCCTGCGCCCCAGAGAGACCAAAGCTCCAGAACTCTGAACTGAAGGACCTGATCTCACCTTTACACACCTGATCTCACCTTTACACACCTGAGCAGCAGGAAAAGACGCGGTTATCCGTGCGTGACGCTGGAAGCTGCGGTGCAGTCGAAGTGAAACGCAAATAAACGCAGATAAACCTTCTAGAAAAGGTCCAGCATGGAAGATAAGCATCAGCGTCGGTTTGAAAAAACTTTCACTTTTGAATTCATACGTTCAACTGACAGGTGGTTTGGTGAAGATAAGGAGCAGCTGCTCTCTCTCTCTCTCTCTCTCTCTCTCTCTCTCTCTCTCTCTCTCTCTCTCTCTCTCTCTCTCATAAAAGAGGAAAGTGGGGTAAATATTATAAAACTATTTAAAATGTTCAGACTTCATGCTATATTTAAATGTTCATTCATTAAATTGTTTAAAAGGTAAATGACCTGCTTGTCGTGTTGAAGGTTCATTAATTCAGACCCCAGCAGGAACTGAAGAGTCACATCAGTCCATCTACTGAAAGAGGGATTTCTGCCTGTTTTGACTGTTTTCGTGGATTTTATCAGCCCAGCTGAAGACGGTAAACCCTTCATTAACAGGTTTTCCTCCTGATCAGCAGCTTTTAATGCTGATATGGACACAAGAAGCTCAGCTGGTGTTCTAAAGGTTCATTCTGGTGTTTCTGCTTCCTCCAGGTCGAGCCATCGGCAGAGCAGCAGCACCAACCGTCCTCCTTCCTCCAGGACTTCTGGGCCAGAACACAGTGACCCCGTCAGCCACTGATGCCCAGGTTCAGTGAAATGATGAGTCTGGTCGTTACTGAAGCTGAGGACAGGGATGTGATTTCTGTTGACGTGTCTCTGACTCTGCTGATGCTGTAATGACACGAAGCTGGTTGAAGGTGTTTGTATCAGAATGTTGTTGTTTATTTCTCTTCATGTGAACCTTGTTTGTCTCGTGCTGTCCTGGATGTTCAGGATTTAAAGTCCAGCTGTTCTGGATGTGTTGCTGACAGTCCATCAGAGAGAAGCAGACCTCACAGCTGCTGGAAGCTGCTTCACTCCGCCTCAGCTTCCCCACTGGTCTGGCGCTGGACGCCCCCTGCTGGCACAAACCGGGAATGGCAGAGACAGTCTGAACACGAGACTCAACAAACCATCAGAACAGGAACTTATTCCTGTTTAGTTTGGAGGCTGTGAGTTTCCAGCTGGGGGGTCAGTCTTCCTCCTTCCTTCTACTAGAGGCTGTTTCCTCCACATGTGGACTGATGAAGGCTACCTTCAGTCTTGCCTTCAGTCTGGTCTTTAGTCTGGTCTTCAGTCTGGTCTTCAGTCTGTTCTTTAGTCTGGTCCTCAGTCTGGTCTTCAGTCTGGTCTTTAGTCTGGTCTTCAGTCTGGTCTTCAGTCTGTTCTTTAGTCTGGTCTTTAGTCTGGTCCTCAGTCTGGTCTTCAGTCTGGTCTTTAGTCTGGTCTTCAGTCTGGTCTTTAGTCTGGTCTTTAGTCTGGTCCTCACTCTGGTCTTCAGTCTGTTCTTTAGTCTGGTCTTTAGTGTGGTCCTCAGTCTGGTCTTTAGTCTGGTCTTTAGTCTGGTCTTCAGTCTGTTCTTTAGTCTGGTCTTTAGTCTGGTCTTTAGTCTGGTCTTTAGTCTGGTCTTTAGTCTGGTCTTCAGTCTGTTCTTCAGTCTGGTCTTTAGTCTGGTCTTTATTCTGGTCCTCAGTCTGGTCTTCAGTCTGTTCTTTAGTCTGGTCTTTAGTCTGGTCCTCAGTCTGGTCTTCAGTCTGTTCTTTAGTCTGGTCTTTAGTCTGGTCCTCAGTCTGGTCTTCAGTCTGTTCTTTAGTCTGGTCTTTAGTCTGGTCTTCAGTCTGTTCTTCAGTCTGGTCTTTAGTCTGGTCCTCAGTCTGGTCTTCAGTCTGTTCTTTAGTCTGGTCTTTAGTCTGGTCCTCAGTCTGGTCTTCAGTCTGTTCTTTAGTCTGGTCTTTAGTCTGGTCTTTAGTCTGGTCTTTAGTCTGGTCTTTAGTCTGGTCTTTAGTCTGGTCTTCAGTCTGGTCTTCAGTCTGGTCTTTAGTTTGGTCTTTAGTCTGGTCTTCAGTCTGGTCTTCAGTCTGGTCTTCAGTCTGGTCTTTAGTCTGGTCTTTAGTCTGGTCTTTAGTCTGGTCTTCAGTCTGGTCTTCAGTCTGGTCTTTAGTCTGGTCTTTAGTCTGTTCTTTAGTCTGGTCTTTAGTCTGGTCCTCAGTCTGGTCTTCAGTCTGTTCTTTAGTCTGGTCTTTAGTCTGGTCTTTAGTCTGGTCTTCAGTCTGGTCCTCAGTCTGGTCTTCAGTCTGTTCTTTAGTCTGGTCTTTAGTCTGGTCCTCAGTCTGGTCTTCAGTCTGTTCTTTAGTCTGTTCTTTAGTCTGGTCTTTAGTCTGGTCCTCAGTCTGGTCTTCAGTCTGTTCTTTAGTCTGGTCTTTAGTCTGGTCTTTAGTCTGGTCTTTAGTCTGGTCTTCAGTCTGGTCCTCAGTCTGGTCTTCAGTCTGTTCTTTAGTCTGGTCTTTAGTCTGGTCCTCAGTCTGGTCTTCAGTCTGTTCTTTAGTCTGGTCTTTAGTCTGGTCTTTAGTCTGGTCTTCAGTCTGGTCTTCAGTCTGTTCTTCAGTCTGTTCTTTAGTCTGGTCTTTAGTCTGGTCTTTAGTCTGGTCTTTAGTCTGGTCTTCAGTCTGGTCTTCAGTCTGGTCTTCAGTCTGTTCTTTAGTCTGGTCTTTAGTCTGGTCTTTAGTCTGGTCTTCAGTCTGGTCTTCAGTCTGTTCTTTAGTCTGGTCTTTAGTCTGGTCTTCAGTCTGGTCTTCAGTCTGTTCTTTAGTCTGGTCTTTAGCCTGGTCCTCAGTCTGGTCTTCAGTCTGGTCTTTAGTCTGGTCTTTAGTCTGGTCCTCAGTCTGGTCTTCAGTCTGGTCTTCAGTCTGGTCTTTAGTCTGGTCTTTAGTCTGGTCTTTGGAGAATATTCTCTGTTCTTTTGTTCTGACAGGTGCTGCTCCTGACCTCTGACCTCGTTATAGCTGCTTCACATGTTTGTTCCAATAGTTCAGTTTCTTCTAACAGTTTTATATTTCAGAAAGACGCTGACAGAAGCTCATTAGCAGCAGGAACAAACCCGCGGATCACAGCTTCACGCCGCCTGCCTGCCGGCAGCAGGAAGAATGAAGACTTTTCTGGAATAAACTGAGGTTTGAAGCCGACTTCAGCTCAGACGGCATCAGTTCTTCTCCAGCACTGATCAGCATGTTTGGAAGAATCTGATGCGACCTGAGCAGTGAACTTCACTGAGTTAGTCTAACTAGTCCTGGTAAAGTTTACTGAGGACAAGATGTTAGCAGGAACCGACATGTTAGCCGTGCTAACCTGGACCCACCAGGTGCTAAAATCCAACATGTCCGCCAGCCGGCTGACGGTGGCGTCAGGAGCTGGAGCTGGAGGCGACCCGGTCACCGACGCCGTTCAGCACCACGGAGAGCGCCGGCTGTTCCAGCTCCGGGCCTGGACCAGGACTCTGCAGCCTTCAGGACCACCGGAGCCGATCTGCTGTTCTGGAGCCATGAAGAACTTAAACCTTGAAAACGAGGCGACTGCAGCTCAGGAAGATTCACGAACAGAAACTGGATCTGATGAAGCCTTCATGAAGTTTAACTGCAGCTCAGAACAGAGAACATTTTATTATTGGACCTGTTTTTGTTCCTGATTTTAAGTTTTGCTCTTTTCAAGCTTTTTTTGTTGCCAGTTTTGAAATTTTAGTCATTTTACCCCTTCTTATACAGTCTATGCTTTTTTCTGCCATGTTTCATTTTATTGTTAGAAATTGTCAACATTTCAGTTTTTTAAGCCATTCTATCATTTTCCCCCCATTTCTAGTTTTTCTATTTTCCCCAATTTTACTTGAACCTTTTTAAATCCCCTTTGAACCCAGAGCGACGAATCAGATAATATAAAAATAAGTTAAATGTATATTCAGGTTTCTTGTGCTGAAGGCTTCATGGAGCCGCTGCAGAGGGACTGAAGGGCCACATGTGGCTCCAGAGCCGCAGGTTGAACCCCCCGGGTGTAGAGCGATGGTTCGAATCCCTCCCTGCTCCTTTCACTCCGTCACTCACCTTGACTCAAGTCGGTTAAAATGCTGCAACTAGTTAACCATCTGTTGACTGGTGACTGATGGTGACGTCAGTGGGTGGTACTGTAGGTGATGAGTTTTACCCACAATGCACCAGGAGACACCGGCCATGATCCACTTTTAAACTTGGGCGTCGTGAAGCTAAATGTGAGGGAAATGAAGCGGCGGGTCGGGAGGTCCGACGGTCCTGAGAAGGAACCGGGACGAGACGGACAGAGGACAGAAGAGACAGGAGACAGGAGACGAGACAGCAGAGACGCTTTATTAGAGCCGAGCTTCAGTCCAGATGTTTCAGTCCACAGATGTTGGGGTCCTTCATGAACTGTGGGTGTTTGTGAGTCACCGACATGAAACCTGGAGACGGGAGAGACGAGCAGCCGTTAGAGACACGGGGACAACCGGGGACACGGGGACGGGGACGGGGACGGAGGGGACGGGGGGGTGGAACCTCTCTGGGAGCCTACCCATGCTGTGGGCTTTCTTTATGGCCTTGGACACCTCCTTCTGTTTGACTCCGCACAGACCTGAAAGCAAGGAGGACGTTTAGCGCTGCGTCGCTGCCGCTGGGCGGACGCTCAGAGCCGACGCCGCCATACAGACGCCGCCGGGCAGACGCTCAGAGCCGCCGCCGCCACACAGACGCCGCCGGGCAGACGCTCAGAGCCGCCGCCGCCATACAGACGCCGCCGGGCAGACGCTCAGAGCCGCCGCCGCCATACAGACGCCGCCGGGCAGACGCTCAGAGCCGCCGCCGCCGTACAGACGCCGCCGGGCAGACGCTCAGAGCCGCCGCCGCCGTACAGACGCCGCCGGGCAGACGCTCAGAGCCGCCGCCGCCGTACAGACGCCGCCGGGCAGACACTCAGAGCCGCCGCCGGGCAGACGCTCAGAGCCGCCGCCGCCATACAGACGCCGCTGGGCGGACGCTCAGAGCCGCCGCCGCCATACAGACGCCGCTGGGCGGACGCTCAGAGCCGCCGCCGCCATACAGACGCCGCTGGGCGGACGCTCAGAGCCGCCGCTGCCGTACAGACGCCGCTGGGCGGACGCTCAGAGCCGCCGCTGCCGTACAGACGCCGCCGGGCAGACACTCAGAGCCGCCGCCGGGCAGACACTCAGAGCCGCCGGGCGGATGCTCAGAGCCGAGACGACGCTCACCTGTGATGTGGCGGCCGTAGATCCTTCCGGTGTGAGGAGAGATGAACTGAGACAGCAGCTGCAGGGAGAGGACACAGTCAGGGACGGGACGGGACGGGAGGTGTGTGTGTGTGTGTGTGTGTGTGTGTGTGTGTGCGTGTGTGTGTGTGTGTGAAAGACAGGTGAATAACACACCTGGATGTTTTTGTAGTCCACGCTGATGTTACAGAGAATGCAGCCTTTCTGGGGCTGCTTGTACGGATTTTCCATCTGCGACAGCTGGAAGGAGCAAAACAGGAAATCAAACCAGCACACACACACACACACACACACACACACACACACACACACACACACACACACAGCTGAGAGAGAGAGAGAGAGAGAGAGAGAACATACATACACATACACACTCTCACCAGTTCTTCTTTGTGGGTTGTTGAAGTCCCGAGGCTCCTCAGACCTACACAGACGCGCACACGCACGCACACACACACACACACACGTTAGCCGCTCCTTTAGCATTAGCATGACAGATCGGTCAAATAGAATCAAATACATAAATAAAATCAACCACAGTTGACTGATCGTTTAAACAGGTTCACACACACCCATCCGGACTCACCTGAGAGTGTGTGTTGACCAAAAAGAGCTTTAATCCTCCGGGAACATCCTGCTAACAACATTTTGACCTGACAGTAGCGGAGCACCCACTAACCAGTCCGGCCGACGCTCGCAACAACAGTTCCGACCACACAGGAATAGTTCCGTCACTTAAAAGGTAAATTATCTTTGAGCTATTCTTGAATATCAACTCATACTTTGCATTGTAAAACAACCGTTGATCTTATTAATATCTTTTAAATAATTAAGAAAATCTAAGATAATGTTAAAACGTGACGCTTTAGATACGGATTTACGTCAACATATCAAAGATAAATCAAAACAAGATGAATATTGGCTTTACCGGAAACGTGGAGCTACTGCAGGTCAGAAAATGGATCACAGACTACATAACTATCTCCATTAATCTTAATTATTTGTTAATTAAATGCAAGGATTTATTAGAAATAAATTAATGAAATAAGCAATGATATTAAAGTGGCTTTTTTTGGCTTGTTTCTTACACTTAGCCTGTTAGTTTAGCTAGCTTAGCTAATTTCCTAACATGAAGCCGGAAGTGAGGAGGGGGGAATCATCTCAGTCTCTGCTGTGGTTGGTTGGTTTGAATTTGCCCTGCGCGGACACGATTACCAGACGAAAACATTTTTTAAGCGTCATTGTTGACGTAAGTAAAATAGTACATTTTAAAACCAAACATACCGACGCAGGACTTATTTTATTGACTAAGCGATAAGCGGGAAGGTAAAATTACGTTACGCGGCTTCAGGAGCTAGTTAGCGGTGTTTTAGATTAAGTGGTTCCACTGTTACCTGGTGACCGCCTTCCTTTAGCGTCCTATTGCAGCTCCGCGACAGCAGATGCTAAAACCCGACATAAATCCAGAACTGACCTTAAAACACATTTTAACCACATTTACAATCATGTTCAAAGTGGCGAGCTTTTTGTAAGTTCTTTTTCAACTTCTGCTATGACTGCGGCTAAAGGAAGTCACCAGTCGACGTGGAGACCGATTCATCCGAAACACCGGCCTGAGCGTCTATAGCAGCTAGTTAGCCGATAGTTAGTATCTGGTGTGATGGGTAGTTAGTGCAGCGTAAACCTGTGATAACGACCATGAAAGCCGGCCGGGGGAGATGATTAACTCCGGGGGACTGAAGCTGAAGGTTAAGCGGGTGTGCTCGAGGAAAAGATCCAGAGAAGGACCGAAGACTCATCTGACACCTGAGCCGAAGAGAGGAGGGGCAGCCCGGCCACTGGCATGTTCCGGGGCCGCCATGGTGGAGGTCCGGGGTCCATCCGAGGAGGTCCGGGGGTCCTCCGAAGAGGTCAGTCTGAGGAAAACCCTCTTGGTTGTGACTGTTTCATCCTTTAATCGTAGACGTGTCATAAATTATCAACAACTTGACGATCCTGCTGTGATTTTTAGGGCTGCTTTAGAGCATTGAGTTGTTGTAATTCCCCTCCTGCCCGTTAGGGGGAGCCAGAGAGCCAGAGCTGCTGGACAGTGGTGTAGAGCTGGAGGTATTGATACGTATCGCGATATGAATCAAACGAAAGCTGGAAATAACAGTTTATATCGATCAAGAGGTGTGTGGAAAAAAGCTCAACAGAAAATCAGCTTCCTTTTTCATGACAGATTTTAATACGACTGCCTGATAATCGCAACACAGAAAATAACTGTTCTTGTATGTTTCCTGTTGCTCTTTACTGAGACTTGAGGAAATCTACAGGTTATTTTTAGTTTGCATATTTAGTTTTCATAACACATGATGCTAAAGAACAGTTTCAGTTTTTCATTCATTCATTCTAAAGCTCTGCTCTGGTTTTGTCTGAAGGGTCAGTCAGTTTCATTTAGCTCAGATGGTAGAGCGGGCTGTCTTATAACTGGAAGGTTGGCGGTTCGATCCCCGCTCCCGCAGGCTGTCGTCTGGTTGGTGGTGGGAGGGGCCGATGGCGTCAGTCTCCCCCAGGACAGCTGTGGCTCCAGCAGCAGCTTACCACCACCCGGTATGGAGAGAATGAAGAATGCAGTGTAAAGCGTCTTTGAGTGTCCAGAAAAGTGCTGTATAAAACCAATGCATTATTATTATTGTTATTATTATTTCCCCATGTTGCCCTGTTCTGTCGGGTTCACGCCCGTCTGGAGGTGTTCGGGTCAGTCCGGGCCGTTAGCTTAGCCGCCGGCTGTTAGCTTAGCTTGAGGTTTTGGGCGAGCTGCTCCTGGGTCGAGTGCTGACCTCCCACGGTTCTGTTCCAGCTCTGCCATTGGCTCGGCCTGGAGCAGCTCTCCTCTGATTGGCTGATCGTATTGCTAATGATAACGAGCGTCAGACTGCGATACCGTTACCGTTTTATCTCGGTTCTCCGATGTTCCTCAGTTTTGCAGCGACGGTGAGGATTTATTCGGAGACTATGACAGCATCCTGGAGGACAGCGCCGTCCTCGCCGAGCTGGACGGCGCCGAGCGGAGCCACAGAGACGCTGTGTGGCGGGAAGATGGCGGCGGCGAGCGGCAGGAAGACGGTGGCGAGCGGCGGGAAGACGACAGCCTCCTGGACGAGCCAAACCCGGCGGAGCGGCTCCCGCCCAGCCAGCTGCAGTTCCAGCAGGAGGAGGAGGAGGAGCGGCGGAGGAGGGAGTCCTCCTCGCCGTCCCGGGCGGCCGGCGGCGGCGGCGGCCGGCGGAGCGTGGCGGAGCAGCTGAAGAGGACCATGCTGGGGAACGGGGCGGCGCCGCGCAGCGTCTCCCGGGCGGCGGCGCTCCGGGAGGCGGCGGTGTCGGAGGAGATGGGCGTGGCCGCCCGCGCCGTGGAGGCGGCGGCGGCGGACGAGACCGCCGACCTCGGGCCGTTCTTCGGTCTGCCGAGCCGAGTCCAGGACCTGCTGCGGCGCCTGAGGGGGATCGACACGCTGTACGGTGAGAACCGGGAACCGAGAACCCAGGCCAGAGACGGCGCCACACACCCCTCACTGTGTGTGTGTGTGTGTGTGTGTGTGTCTCAGACTGGCAGCACGCCTGTCTGAACCTGGACTGCGTCCGGCGGAGGAGGAACCTGATCTTCTCGCTTCCCACCAGCGGAGGAAAGACGCTGGTGGCCGAAATCCTGCTGCTGCGAGAAATCCTGAGGAGGAGGAGGGACGGACTCTTCATCCTGCCCTACGTGTCCCTGGTGCAGGAGAAGGTACACACTCTGGAACACACACGGTATAACACACACTCTGGAACACACACCCTGGAACACACAGTATAACACACACCCTGGAACACACACTAGGCACATTTACCTGGACCGGTATGATCCGCTCATCGGCGGAGCGGGTTGTGAATGTGTCTGTAAACGCCGAGTGGATCCGCTTCACTCGGAGCCGACTGTACCAGGCGGTCGACACCGATCCACAATCCGCTCCGTGTCCCTTATAAACGCCGCCTGACAGCGGAGCGGATTAAACGGGGGATTATTTGTTCTGCATGCGTTCCCTCGTACGTAGTGACGTGATGACGTGCGCAGTAAACAGGAAGCAGGACCGTCAGAAACCAGCAGAGAAACACGACGGTGGTTAGAAAACACTTTTTTTAAATAAAAACCCCGAGAGAACAAACACTGGAGAGGAGAGAAGGAAGAAAATCGCGCAACAGTGAGTTGTTCAACGAGCTCTATAGCAGAATACGAGCGATCGCTGGCTGGTGTTATGGATTAACTGGTTCCCTTGTTAACGAGTGACGGCGGAGGTCTGTGTGAAGACCTGCTGATTACAGCAGCTGTTAAAGTTAAACTCAAAAAAGACTTTAAACGTCCACACTCACTGTAACTGCAGATAACCGACGTTCGCCAGAACGACTACGAGTCTCAGTCATCTGTTGGTCACCAGTTAACACGGGCACCAGTTAACTCGAAACATGGGCATGCGGAGCAGAGCTCACGCCGAGACGTGGCGCTGGGCGGCGCTCCGGCCGGGGAGCAGCGCTCCTTCAGCAGGTCTCATGGAGATGTCGGGACTTTATCTGAGCAGAGATCAGCAGATAAAACTCTGTGCTGGGTCTGAGGACGGCTGCTGCAGAGACGAGACCTGGACGGTCCTCAGAGACCCTGTCCTCATGTCCCAGGACGCTGGATGATCCGCTTCACCGGGGTCCTGGAGGACCAGGATTCATCCTGGATCGCTTTGTCTGCCGTACATGAACACACTCCTTTAATACGACTGTTACAGTCGTATTGAAAAAACACCATGTAGACTGGGCCACTGGAACACACACCCTATAACACACACCTATAACACACACTCTATAACACACACCCTATAACACACACCCTATAACACACACCCTATAACACACACCTATAACACACACCCTATAACACACACCTATAACACACACCTATAACACACACTCTATAACACACACCCTATAACACACACCCTATAACACACACCCTATAACACACACCCTGTAACACACACCCTATAACACACACCCTATAACACACACCCTATAACACACACCCTATAACACACACTCTATAACACACACCCTGTAACACACACCCTGTAACACACACCCTATAACACACACCTATAACACACACCCTGTAACACACACCCTGTAACACACACCCTATAACACACACCCTATAACACACACCCTATAACACACACCCTGTAACACACACCCTGTAACACACACCCTATAACACACACCCTATAACACACACCCTATAACACACACCCTGTAACACACACCCTGTAACACACACCCTATAACACACACCCTATAACACACACCCTATAACACACACCCTATAACACACACCCTGTAACACACACCCTATAACACACACCCTATAACACACACCCTGTAACACACACCCTATAACACACACCCTATAACACACACCCTATAACACACACCCTATAACACACACCCTATAACACACACCCTGTAACACACACCCTGTAACACACACCCTATAACACACACCCTATAACACACACCCTATAACACACACCCTGTAACACACACCCTGTAACACACACCCTATAACACACACCCTATAACACACACTCTATAACACACACCCTGTAACACACACCCTGTAACACACACCCTATAACACACACCCTATAACACACACCCTATAACACACACCCTGTAACACACACCCTGTAACACACACCCCACAACACACACCCTATAACACACACCCTATAACACACACCCTGTAACACACACCCCACAACACACACCCTATAACACACACCCTATAACACACACCCTGTAACACACACCCTATAACACACACCCTATAACACACACCCTATAACACACACCCTGTAACACACACCCCACAACACACACCCTATAACACACACCCTGTAACACACACCCTATAACACACACCCTATAACACACACCCTATAACACACACCCTGTAACACACACCCTATAACACACACCCTATAACACACACCCTATAACACACACCCTGTAACACACACCCTGTAACACACACCCTATAACACACACCCTATAACACACACCCTATAACACACACCCTGTAACACACACCCTATAACACACACCCTGTAACACACACCCTATAACACACACTCTGGATCGCTCAGACTGTGTGTGTGTGTGTGTGTGTGTGTGTGTGTGTGTGTGTGTGTGTGTGTGTGTGTGTGTGTGTGTGTGTGTGTGTGTGTGTGTGTGTGTGTTGCAGGTGCGCGGCCTGGCCGCTCTGGGCCTGGAGCTGGACTTCCTGGTGGAGGAGTACGCGGGCAGCAGGGGGCGGTTCCCGCCGCTGAGGAGGCGGGGCCGGCGCTCTCTGTACGTGGCGACCATCGAGAAGGCTCACAGCCTGGTGGAGGCGCTGCTGGAGGCCGGCCGGCTGCAGGAGCTGGGGCTGCTGGTGGTGGACGAGGTGCCAGTGTGTGTGTGTGTGTGTGTGTGTGTGTGTGTGTGTGTGTGTGTGTGTGTGTGTGTGAAGCAGAGTCCTGCACGGGTCCAATTTTCAAGACCTGACCCGGCCCGACCCGGGGACGTGCAAACCCGCTCATCAGCCCGATTGGTACCGAGACCCGATCCGACCCGTTGAAACCCGACCCGGAACCCGGATGTGAAGGGATCATTTTGGGTCGTTTTGTCGCTGAGCAGCAGATCTCCTCAGTCCAGGTCCAGTGAGGAAACAACACCTGGAGGAAGCAGCTCCTCCAGCAACAGCCTGACTTCAGTCCTGAGTCATCCCCCCTGCTGTTCTTCTGCCACACAACTGGAAAAACACTCGTTTGTTACGTTTAATGCTTTAAACTTTGAATCTCTTTAAGGGAACTTTAGTGTGTAACAGACTGACTTTCCGTCGTTCAGCAGCTACGAGCCGAGACGTGTTTAGAATCCATGGAGGAGAAAAGTAATCCACCAGGGAAACACGGCGATGTCTGAACACTTCAGGAACTTTACAAAGTGATAGTTCTACGTTTGATCATTTATTTCTCAAATATCTAAATAGCTAGTAACTGTTTGGAAGTGGCGCCTGTCAGACGGCGGCAGACCGTCTGATGCTCTCGTCCAATCACAAACTGTGTTATTAGATGAAACAGCTGAGCCAATGACTGTGGCAGGAAGCGACCCTCAGAGAGTAAATAATGACCACGACAGTTTTCTGTAGTTTGCTCAGCTGACTGAAGCCTGGAGATGGATGCAGCAGAGCGGCGGCGCTGCAGACGGATCACGCCACAGCCTCACAAACAGCTTCCAACTTACGCTTTTATTTTATTTATTATTATTTTATATTGATTCTCAGGAGTCAATCTACAACCCGCGACGCGACCCGCAAGATATTGTTCCCACCCAGATCCGAACCCGAGAAAAAAAAAGCTTTTAAAAACCACCTGCAAGTCAGCTGTTTTTGCGGGTACTGGACCCGGTGCAGGACTCTGGTGTGAGGGACGGTGTGTGTGTGATCCAGGCTCTAGCTGTGTGTGTGTGTGTGTGTGTTGCAGCTCCACATGCTGGGGGACGGCAGCAGAGGAGCCCTCATTGAGACCACTCTGGCCAAAGTCCAGTATGTGAGCAGTGAGTGTCCCTGAACGCACCACGGCCCGTCCTCACCGTCTTCACCGGGAAGAGGACATTCTGTCTTCATGGTTTGACTTCTGACTGCCCCCCCCCCCCCCCCCCAGAGTCCACTCAGATCATCGGGATGAGCGCCACCTTGGGGAACATCGGAGACCTGCAGGTTTTCCTGAGAGCAGAACACTTCTCCAGCGACTTCCGTCCGGTGAGTCCAGTCCTGCCCCGCCGCCCCGTCCTGCCCCGCCCCTCCCCGTCCTACCCCGTCCCGCCCTGCCCCGCCCCGCCCCGCCCCGTCCTGCCCCGCCCTGCCCCGCCCCTCCCCGTCCTGCCCCGTCCTGCCCCGTCCTGCCCCACCCTGCCCCGCCCCTCCCCGTCCTGCCCCGTCCTGCCCCACCCTGCCCCGCCCCTCCCCGTCCTGCCCCGTCCTGCCCCACCCTGCCCCGCCCCTCCCCGCCCTGCCCCGCTCCGCCCCGCAGGACGGTCCCCGGTCCGACTCCCGCCGCCTGTCCCTCCGTCCCCAGGTGGAGCTGAAGGAGTTCGTCAAGCTGGGAGACTCCGTCTACCAGGTGGACCCGACGGAGGAGAGCGGCCTCAGCTTCTCACGCCAGCTCAGCTTCAAGGTGAGCACACACACACACACACACACACACACACACACACACACACACACACACACACACACACACACCCCTGACTGACGCTCCGTCCCGCAGTACTCCAGCTCCATGCAGAAGGCTGACCCGGACCACGTGGTGGCTCTGGTGACGGAGGTGGTCCCGTCCCACTCCTGCCTGGTCTTCTGTCCCACCAAGAAGAACTGCGAGAACGTGGCCCAGATGATCTGCAGCTACCTGAAGGAGTGAGTCCTCCTCCTCCCCTCACCCCCCTCCCCCTCCACCCCTCACCCCCTCCTCCGCCCTCAGGGAGTTCCTGCAGCACCGGCGCGAGGAGAAGGCGGAGCTGCTGCGGCAGCTGAGGGCGGGGGGGCAGGGCTGGGTGTGCCCGGTGCTGCGGAGGACCGTCCCCTTCGGCCTGGCGTACCACCACAGCGGCCTGACCTCGGAGGAGCGGCGGCTGGTGGAGGAGGCGTACTCCGCCGGCGTGCTCTGCCTGCTGGCCTGCACCTCCACCCTGGCTGCAGGCGTCAACCTGCCGGCGCGCAGGTCGGACCGCCGGGGGGGGGGGGGCACGGTCCACTGCGGACGGCCGAGGCTGACTGTCCCCCCGTCCCCCCGCCCCCCTGCAGGGTGATCCTCCGCTCCCCCTACGTGGCCTCAGAGTTCCTGAAGAGGACTCAGTACAAGCAGATGGTGGGACGAGCCGGGCGGGCCGGAATCGACTCGGTGGGAGAGAGCATCCTGATCCTGCAGGACCGGGACCGGGACAAGGTGAGGACAGGACCGGGACAAGGTGAGGATAGGACCGGGACAAGGTGAGGACAGGACCGGGACAAGGTGAGGACAGGACCGGGACAAGGTGAGGACAGGACCGGGACAAGGTGGTGACAGGACCGGGACAAGGTGAGGACAGGACCGGGACAAGGTGAGGACAGGACCGGGACAAGGTGAGGACAGGACCGGGACAAGGTGAGGACCGGACTGGGACAAGGTGAGGACAGGACCGGGACAAGGTGGGGACAGGACCGGGATAAGGTGGGGACAGGACCGGGACAAGGTGGGGACAGGACCGGGACAAGGTGGGGACAGGACCGGGACAAGGTGAGGACAGGACAGGGACAAGGTGGGGACAGGACCGGGACAAGGTGAGGACAGGACCGGGTCTGAAGGCACAGGCCGCTTGTCTCTGGGTGGACGGAGCCTGACCCTGGAAGCTGCTGGGTTCTCCGGTGTCTCCTGACTCTCTGCTGCCCCCTCAGGTGAAGACTCTGCTCTGCGCCCCGGTGGAGAACTGCTACAGTCAGCTGATGCACGGCGACGGAAAAGGCCTCCTCAGCCTCATCCTGTCCCTCATCGGGTTAAAGGTCAGTCTGCTCAGAGTCCAGAGAGGGATGGTCAGTCTGCATCACTCCGCTACCTCACTCCTCCACGTCACTCCTCTACCTCACTCCTCTACCTCACTCCTCTACCTCACTCCTCCTCTACCTCACTCCTCCTCTACCTCACTCCTCTACCTCACTCCTCCACGTCACTCCCCGCTCTGCTGCTCATGTCGGGTGTAGGAAGCAGCAGGATGATTTCTTTGTTAAGACACAAAACACACAGGTCTCTAGAGAAGCTGGACTCGCAGCCCTGCATCGTCTCCGTCGCCACAGAGCAGTGATGCTGGTAGAACCACAGCGCCACCTTCCTGCTGGAGGCTGCAGTAGAACGATTTTGATCAGGATGACAGCAGAACCAGCAGCTGATCAGCAGCAGCATTAAGTAATCCACACACAGACACACACACACACACACGCAGAGCAGCACGGCGTTCACGGCAAAACGCAGAAAAACGGATTTAATCATGTCTGCAGAATAAAAACTATAATACTATCGTGTTTCGTGAGGAAGTGAAATGTGTTTGTGCATCGCTTTTCACAGAGCAGCCGTCACTACGAGCTTCACAGAGGCAGAGAACCCTATAAAGATCATTTAAAACATTTCATTTCAGACGCAGACGTCAGGGGGACATTCACTAATTATTTTAATTCTCCTCTTTCACCCTCTCAGCTGCATCTGACGCACATCCTGGCTCATTCACACTTCCTGATTCATTCAGCAGAAGAACTTTGACAACATCACTAGTTAACAATTTGCCGGATAACTAGTCTCGCACCGTTTGGTGCAGCACCACAAAAAGCACATCAAAACGTGTGTAAATTCCAGGAAGTGTTCTGCGACTTTTCTGGCAAAATATAACCGAGAAAATGGCCAAAAACCGGCAATTTTTTCCCGTTCATTCCGGATGAGAGTCGCCCAAAAAACTCAGAAATATCTGCCCCAAACAAGTCCACCGTACCTCGCCATGCTTTCATGTAGAAGCATCATTAAAACATCAAAACTTAGCCATGTTTGTTCTCTCTTCAGATGTGAAAACCTCATTTCAATGTCTTTTACCAAATTTGAACTTTGAGCTTTAAAGTGTGGTGAGTATTTCAGCCTTTTTTGGAGTTTATAATGGGTGTGTGTTGGAGAGGGAGAGCGCTGGAGGCTCTCGATTCAAACCAGAAAAAAAATCTTCACTGGTCCCTACGACCCCAATTCTCACTAAATCTTCACACATCATACCTCTAAACGGAGCTATTTTCCTTGTGATTGTCACAAAGCTCTCATTTCGTCTCTCTCTCAAACGGTTCTCTCTCCAGATGTGTTTGTTTGAGGAGAGTGCAGAACGTTCTCCATCCGCTCCAATGCTTTCAGAGAGATTTTCTGGCTCAAATCCAAAAGTTCTCACATCTTCACAGTCTGTCCCTGGATGAATGGATGAACCTCCAGACAGGAAAACCTCAGGATGAATCCATGAAAGGCTTTTACTGCCCACAGTAGATAAAAAAAAAAAAAAAAAAGAAAGTTCAGTTTTGACTCTCAGTTCTTGAGAAACAAGATTTCTTCAACCAAACAAACTGGATGAAAAACTGCTGATTCACTGTCATGGCTGCTGAGAGCAGCTGGTCTCCATGGCAACACACACACCTGCTGAGAGCAGCTGGTCTCCATGGCAACACACACACCTGCTGAGAGCAGCTGGTCTCCATGGCAACACACACCTGCTGAGAGCAGCTGCTCTCCATGGCAACACACACCTGCTGCAGACTGTCATAGCTGATTTCAGCTCAGAGCTCATGGAGGAGTTGTACAACGACACAATGAAACACACACACACACACACACACACACACACACACACACACACACACACACACACACACACACACACAGCAGTGGGCAGCAGCTGGCAGGCACAAAGACAAAATTTCCTCTGGAATGTTCTGGTTCTATCTGACCTTTGACCGATCCCGAGACTTTCTTCCCTTTAAGGCTCCAGAACCTGGTGGTTCTGATGGTGTGTGTGTGTGTGTGTGTGTGTGTGTGTGTGTGTGTGTGTGTGTGTGTGTGTGTGTGTGTGTGTGTGTGTGTGTGCTGGCAGGTCGGCACGTCGCTGCAGCAGCTGCAGGACTTCCTGAGCGGGACGCTGCTGTTCGTGCAGCAGCTGTGCGCCGACACCGACCTGCAGGAGGCGCTGCAGAGCAGCGTCCGCCTGTTGCAGGAGCAGCGTCTGGTCTGCGCCGCCGACGGCGCCACGCTGCAGGTCACCCAGCTGGGAAGAGCCACCTTCAAAGGTTCGCCTGGGGGGGGGGGCGGCAGGGTCAGCAGAGCAGCAGCAGGTTTAACAGCGGTGGTGCGTTCAGGTGCTGTCAGGTTTAACAGCGGTGCGTTCAGGTGCTGTCAGGTTTGACAGAGCGGTGCGTTCAGGTGCTGTCAGGTGTACCAGCGGTGCGTTCAGGTGCTGTCAGGTTTAACAGCGGTGCGTTCAGGTGCTGTCAGGTTTAACAGCGGTGCGTTCAGGTGCTGTCAGGTTTAACAGAGCGGTGCGTTCAGGTGCTGTCAGGTTTAACAGCGGTGCGTTCAGGTGCTGTCAGGTTTGACAGAGCGGTGCGTTCAGGTGCTGTCAGGTGTACCAGCGGTGCGTTCAGGTGCTGTCAGGTTTAACAGCGGTGCGTTCAGGTGCTGTCAGGTTTAACAGCGGTGCGTTCAGGTGCTGTCAGGTTTAACAGAGCGGTGCGTTCAGGTGCTGTCAGGTTTAACAGAGCGGTGCGTTCAGGTGCTGTCAGGTTTAACAGCGGTGCGTTCAGGTGCTGTCAGGTTTAACAGCGGTGCGTTCAGGTGCTGTCAGGTTTAACAGCGGTGCGTTCAGGTGCTGTCAGGTTTAACAGAGCGGTGCGTTCAGGTGCTGTCAGGTTTAACAGAGCGGTGCGTTCAGGTGCTGTCAGGTTTAACAGAGCGGTGCGTTCAGGTGCTGTCAGGTTTAACAGAGCGGTGCGTTCAGGTGCTGTCAGGTTTAACAGAGCGGTGCGTTCAGGTGCTGTCAGGTGTACCAGCGGTGCGTTCAGGTGCTGTCAGGTTTAACAGAGCGGTGCGTTCAGGTGCTGTCAGGTTTAACAGAGCGGTGCGTTCAGGTGCTGTCAGGTTTAACAGAGCGGTGCGTTCAGGTGCTGTCAGGTTTAACAGAGTGGTGCGTTCAGGTGCTGTCAGGTTTAACAGAGTGGTGCGTTCAGGTGCTGTCAGGTTTAACAGAGTGGTGCGTTCAGGTGCTGTCAGGTTTAACAGAGCGGTGCGTTCAGGTGCTGTCAGGTTTAACAGCGGTGCGTTCAGGTGCTGTCAGGTTTAACAGAGTGGTGCGTTCAGGTGCTGTCAGGTTTAAAAACGGTGCGTTCAGGTGCTGTCAGGTTTAACAGAGCGGTGCGTTCAGGTGCTGTCAGGTTTAACAGAGCGGTGCGTTCAGGTGCTGTCAGGTTTAACAGCGGTGCGTTCAGGTGCTGTCAGGTTTAACAGCGGTGCGTTCAGGTGCTGTCAGGTTTAACAGCGGTGCGTTCAGGTGCTGTCAGGTTTAACAGAGCGGTGCGTTCAGGTGCTGTCAGGTTTAACAGAGCGGTGCGTTCAGGTGCTGTCAGGTTTAACAGCGGTGCGTTCAGGTGCTGTCAGGTTTAACGGAGCGGTGCGTTCAGGTGCTGTCAGGTTTAAAAACGGTGCCTTCAGGTGCTGTCAGGTTTAACAGAGCGGTGCGTTCAGGTGCTGTCAGGTGTACCAGCGGTGCGTTCAGGTGCTGTCCTCTGTCCCAGGCTCGGTGGACGTGTCCCACAGTGCCGTCCTGTACGGAGACCTGTCCCGCGGTCTGGACGGCCTGCTGCTCAGCAGCTACCTGCACCTGCTGTACCTGGTGACCCCGTACGAGCTGCTGGCCCAGTGCAGACCGGACTGGATGGTCTACCTGAGACAGGTGAGCCACACGGACCGGGGGGGGTTCAGGGACCGGGGTCCCCCTCCCTCACGGCCCCCCTGTGTTCAGGTCACGTCTCTCTCGCCTGCGGAGCAGAAGATGTTTGCCGCCGTCGGGATTCCGGAGAGTTTTGTGGCCCGAAAAGCCGCCGGACAGACGGTGAAGAAGGTGAGGGACCGGGACCTGGACCGGGTCCAGACCGGGTCTAGACCCGGGACCTGCTTGTACCGCTTCTGTTGTTGTGTTGACCCATGACCCCCCCTCTCCCCTCCAGTCCGTGCCGGTCCAGCCGGTCCTCAGGATGTACCTGGCCCTGGTCCTGCTGGCCCTGCTGAAGGACCCGGACCTGGTGGCGGTCTCGGACCGGTTCCAGCTGAGCCGGGGCTTCGTCCAGACGCTGCTCAGCTCCGCCGCCGCCTTCTGCTCCTGCGTGCTGCGCTTCGCCCAGGTGAGCCGCCGCCGGCTGGAAGCCCCGCCCCTGGCTGGAAGCCCCGCCCCCGCCCCGGTCCTCAGCCCCGCCCCTCTCTGTGCTGCGTTCAGGAGCTGGAGGAGTTCTGGCCGTTCCGGACTCTGCTGAGCGAGCTGACCCGCCGCCTCAGCTACTGCGTGAAGGCGGAGCTGATTCCCCTGATGGAGGTGGCCGGCGTGCTGGAGGTCAGAGGTCACGGCTGGGTGACAGGTGACGGAGGCGTGAGACACGTGACGAAAACCTGTCCTCTGTGTGCGTGTGCGTGTGCGTGTGCGTGTGTGTGTGTGTGCGCGCGCGCGCGTGCGTGTGTGCGTGCGTGCGTGTGTGTGTGTGTGCAGTCCAGAGCCAGGCAGCTGTACTCCGCCGGCTACACCTCTCTGACTCACCTGGCCAACGCTGACCCCGCCCACCTCTGCAGGAGCCTCACACACCTGTACAGGAAGCAGGCGGAGCAGATGGTGGCGTCTGCTAAGGTGTGTGTGTGTGTGTGTGTGTGTTACTATTTCATTTGATTGAACGTGATTCCAGCCTTGACCCCAGCAGGTCCCCTGGGGTCCAGCAGAGTCCAGGGCAGCCATGACAGCAGCTTCAAACAGTTTCCTGTGTGAGAACAGAGGTCAGAGGTCACAGAGGACACCAGTCAGACGAGATGAATAAAGTCATAAAGTCAAATCATGTAGAACAGGAACCACATGGTCCAGATTCCAGTTCCTGAAGGTTCCAGGGAGAAGAACTCCTTCAGGAGAGGTTTCAGTGGGGGTCAGAGGTCAGAGGTCAGAGGGCAGCGTTCAGTGTGAACTTTAGGAGTTTCTGGCGTCGCTGCTCTGCTGCTTCTTGTTGAAACGATCCTCAGACGCTCCAGAGTAACGTGTGTGTGTGTGTGCATTTTCCTATCCTTGTGGGGACCAAATGTCCCCACAAGGATAGTAAAACCTGCTGGATGTGCCTTGTGGACCTTCTTCCAGTCCTAATGAGGGAAACAGTGTTTTCTTCACCATGTTACTGAAAAAAGTCAAAGGTCAAAACATTTCTTTAGGGTTCGGCTGTGTTGTGGTCTGGGTCAGGGTCAGGGTCAGGGTCAGGGTCAGGGGCTAGGAAAGGCATTATATCAATGACTGTCCTCACAAGGATAGAAATACAAACCTGTGTGTGTGTGTGTGTGTGTGTGTGTGTGTGTGTGTGTGTGTGTTCAGATGCTGCTCAGTGAGAAAGCTGCTGCTCTCCAGGAGGAAGTCGACAATCTTCTGTCTCCACCGTCTGACCTGCCGCCGCCGCCGCCGCTTTGACCGGGCCTCCGGCCGGCTCCTGCAACCCGGTGCCGCTCCGACCCGGTGCCGCTCCGACCCGGTGCCGCCGCCGGTGGTGGGCGGAGTCTCTCCCTCCAGACTCGGAGCGGGTCTCTGGCGCCCTGGGTCTCAGGGGGTCCTGGAGGGACGGGGATCGGTACTCATCATGGACCGAGGACTTTGTGTTTCTGTGTATTTAAATAAAAATCGTTTTTTTAATAGATGTTTGGTTTTGTTTACATTTCTGAGATTTTTTTAATAAACTTTTTGTTAAATTGAATAAAATCTTCTGAACTTTTTTTTTTTTTTTTTTCACATTTATTCTTTGATTTCCTCCAGATTTTATTTTGAAAAAGCAGAACTGCAGGTTTCCTCCAGCTTGAGGCAGAACTTTTTGGAGGTGTTCAGGATCAAACCCCAGACCGGGTCTGGGGCTCAGGGAGCAGGGGGGCCCTGGTAGACCCAGATAGACCCCGGTAGACCCTGCACAGATCCGAGGGAGGGACCCGGATCAGACCCGGATTACAGGACCTGCATCACACTTATGGGTCCTCTGTTCCAGTGGGTCACCAGGTCCTCCTGGGTGCCCTGGTCCCGCCGGGTCACCTGCTCCTCCCGGTCCCGCCGGGTCACCTGCTCCTCCCGGTCCCCCCGGGTCACCTGCTCCTCCCGGTCCCGCCGGGCCACCTGGTCCCGGTGCGCACTAGAGGCGGTCCAGGAAGTGCCGCCGCTCCTCACGTGCTCCGCCTGTCAGTCATGCTGCTGCTGCTGCTGCTCGCGCTGCTCTCCCCCCGGGCCGCCGGTGACCCGGGACCCCGGCCCGGGTCCTGGACCTGGACCCGGACTCGGCCCCGGCCGTCGCCCCGGGACTCGGACGTGTACCTGGACCTGGACCTGTCCTCGGTGCGCCACCGGGTGGACACGCGCTTCCTGTCTTTCACCATCGACGCGAGTCTGGCGGAGAAGGAGCGCTTCATGGCGCTGCTGAGGTAAAGCCCGGGTACCGCCGGGATTACCGCCGGGATTACCGGGTAATCTGAGTAAACCGGCCGCTTCTAACGCAGCGGCGACTCACGAGTTCCGACCAAAGTCCAGATGATCCAGATGATCCGGATTCAGAGGCTCCAGAAGCGACAGGTTTTCAGTGAGCTGTTCTCTGAAGACGGATTAAACTTTAATCCGTCTGCAGATTAAAACTCCAGGACGGATTTAATCATTAAATCCGTCCTGGAGTTTTAATCCGAACAGAACCAGTCCGGTTAGCACGGAACGAGCCGCTGAACCGGATTAAAAGTAGAGATAAATAAACCTAGATGAAGGGATGAAGCTGGTCCAGCTGATCCGGAACCAGACTGACGGACCCCTGGTTCCTCTGCAGCTCCGTCAAGCTCCAGACCCTGACCAAGGCCCTGCGGCCCGCCTTCCTGCGCTTCGGGGGGTCCAGGCAGGACTTCATGGAGTTCCAGCCTGGAGAGAGCAAAGGGCCGCGGAACCTCACCTCAGGTACCGAGACCCGCCTCTGGTTCTAGATACGGTATAGACACAGAGACGCTCTCCGTGGGTCTAGACTGATCGGTTCTGGTCTGCTTTGGTTCCGGTCTCAGAAGAGTCCTGTGGTCTGACTCTGCTGCCCTGGTGGCTGGAGGAGCAGCTGAAGGAGGAGTGGGCCCAGTTCCAGGAGATCCTGATCAAGGAGGACCTGGAGGCCGACTACGGGGACCTCAAGTTCACAGGTGAGTCCAGTTCTCCGGTCAGTTTGGTTCTTAGTAAATCCGGTTCTCAGTGGGTTCTGTTCGGTTCTCAGTGAGTCTGGTTCTCAGTGGGTTCTGTTCGGTTCTCAGTAGAACCTCTGGGAACAGACGGAGGATCAGTTAAAGCTGAGTTCTGAACACCCGGAGGTGGAATGTTGTTGAGTCCTGACGGACCGGTCTGTGTCGGGTTCTTGGACCGGTTCCCTGTCTTCAGGGTTCCTCAGCTGGCTCCAGAACCGGTTCCCTGAATAACTCCCGCAGGCAGTTTAGTAACGGCTGCGACGGGTGACGCCGAGAACCGACAGGAACGTGATGTGAGCTCGGCGAGCGCCGCTCTGTTCCACCGCGGTCCGTTACCGTGGAAACGGCCGTCGTCAGAGCGACGCCGTGGAAACAGGAAACTTTTCTGAAACGAAGAAATTTTGCATCTTCTCTGGAGACGTTGTCATGGAAACGGAGCCTGTGTGTGTGTGTGTGTGTGTGTGTGTGTGTGTGTGTGTGTGTGTGTGTGTGTGTGTGTGTGTGTGTCAGCCACCACGGTGGACCAGCTGTACTCCTTCAGCAGCTGCTGCGGTCTGGACCTGGTCTTCGGGCTGAACGCGCTGCTCAGGACTAAGGAGAACTCGTGGGACGGAGCCAACGCGGCGTTGCTGCTGGAGTACTGCCAGGCCCGCGGCTACCGCATGTCCTGGGAGCTGGGCAACGGTGAGCGGCGCCCGGCGCCCGGCGCCCGCCGAGCCCCGCCCCCCGCCCTTCATCCCCCTCCTCCTCCTCCTCCTCCTCCTCAGAGCCCAACAGCTTCCGGAAGAAGGCGGGGGTGGTGGTGGACGGCCAGCAGCTGGGCCGCGACTTCGCCCAGCTGCGGGAGCTCATGTCCCGGTTCGAGCTGTACCGCCAGGCCGGGCTGTACGGGCCCGACGTCAGCCAGCCGCGGCACCGCCGCGCCGACATCCTGGACGGGTGAGCGCCCGGTTCGATTCCCGACTGTAGAAATCACTCTGAGTAGGACGCTCAACTGTGTGTGTGTGTGTGTGTGTGTGTGTGTGTGTAGTTTCCTGGAGACTGGAGCCCAGTCCATCGACGCCGTTACCTGGCATCAGTGAGTTTGTTTGTTTGTTTACAGTCAGAACACTGAGGAACACCTCTCCGTCAGCCTGCGGCACTGTGGGCAGCTGTGTGTCGTTGTGTAGCTGTACTGTTGTGTGTGTGTGTGTGTGTGTGTGTGTGTGTGTCTCAGTTACTACGTGTGCGGCAGAGACACGTCTCTGAATGACTTCCTGAATCCTGACATCCTCGACACTCTGAATGACAACATCACCAAGATCCTGGAGGTCAGTGTGTGTGTGTGTGTGTGAGTGTGTGTGTGTGTGTTTGTGTGTGAGTGTGTGAGTGTGTGTGTGTGTGTGTGTGTGAGTGTGAGTGTGAGTGTGAGTGTGAGTGTGAGTGTGTGTGTGTGTGTGTGTGTGTGTGTGTGTGTGTGTGTGTGTGTGTGTGTGTGTGGTGTGTGTGTGCTTCCCGGGTCTGGCTCTGTGTTGCAGAAGGTGAAGCACGGCGCGCCCGGGAAGCCCGTGTGGCTCGGGGAGACCAGCTCGGCGTACGGGGGCGGAGCTCCGGGTCTGTCCAACGCCTTTGTGGCGGGATTCATGTGAGCGCCGTCTGATTGAGTTTACTGATTACCCAGCAGCCCCGTCTCATGACCGCCGCTAAATTCATGAATACCCCTTATGTGTCCCTGGACTGACCTCCACACTCAAACAAGTGAAACCTGTGTGTGTGTGTGTGTGTGTGTGTGTGTGTAGGTGGCTGGATAAACTGGGTCTGGCGGCCTCCAGGGGTCTGCAGGTGGTGATGCGCCAGGCTCTGATTGGTCCGGGGAAATACCAGCTGGTGGACCCCAACCTGGACCCATTTCCTGTGAGACTCACAGCTCCGAGCTTTAGCGTTACCTGAAGCTAATCCTCCACTGTGCTAACTGTTGCCACGGCAGCTAACTGAACCCAACACACATACTTAGGCCCAATCCCATTTCTCTTTTTAGCCCCACCCCTTGCCCCTACCCCTTTGAAACGCAGTGCTAAGGGGGAGGGCCGAAAGTAAACAGCTCTAAACTGGGACACCCCTTCGACAATCGCGTACGTCATCAGTAGACGCCGCTGCCGATGACGTAGACAGATGCGACAATTGTTTTTCTTACATTTTAAAACTTTATTCATTGAGAAAATACTTACATTTATGAACTTCTTACCTTGCGGGCGCCGCCATCTTGCCGATCTTGCAAGGCTTTCTGGGAAATCTGTCATACCCCTCCGTTTGGAGTGTGCCTTGGGAGAATCTCAGTTTGGAGGGGTGCATAGCCCTCCCCCTTCCCCCCACCCCTCCGTCATAATGACAATTGGGACACCCTACCCTCCACCTGAACGCACAAAACAGAGGGGGAGGGCAAAGGGGGGAAATGGGATTCAGCCTGAGTCTTGTTCTTGTTAGTGGGGTGCTCTGGTCTTGGTCTTGGTCTTGGTCTTGTCTTGTTCTGGGGGTGCTCTAGTCTTAGTCTTGGTCTTGTCTTGTTCTGGGGGTGCTCTGGTCTTGGTCTTGGTCTTGTCTTGTTCTGGGGGTGCTCTGGTCTTGGTCTTGGTCTTGTCTTGTTCTGGGGGTGCTCTGGTCTTGGTCTTGGTCTTGTTCTGGGGGTGCTCTGGTCTTGTCTTGATGCTAAAGCACATTTGAGTACCTTAAGCTGCCCTCGTTGGGATCAATGTTCTGATCAGTCACGGCAGCAGAAGTCTGAGCTGGGTATTCTAGTAAACTGTTAGACTAGTCCTCCTCATCCGTCAACCCTGGCTTTGGTCAGATCCTGGTTTTGGTTGGTTGGGTTCGGTTTTGGCTGGACGTCTCCAGAACCTGTTGCTCGGTAAGCTGTGGCTCTCGTCACCGTTGGATAGCTGCACACTGTTAGCTTTAGCATTAGCCGCTGCTGTTGTAACAGTGTTGCTTAAAGTTGTGTTTCCTATAGGAGGAGCCCCATTACCCCATAAACCCGGACCCCTCCTTCCTCCTGACGGAGGTCTGGACGCCCGTCCAGCGTCTCTAACGCCGTCTCCTTTCAGGATTACTGGCTGTCGATTCTCCATAAGAGGCTCGTGGGACGCCGGGTTCTGAGAGTTGAAATGCTCTCCCAGCTTGGTCAAGGCGAACGAGTACGAGTGTATCTGCACTGCGCCAGCAAGAGGAGGTACGCTGCACACACACACACACACACACACACACACACACACACACACCACCGCAAACACCAGCAGACAAACAGTCCACAAACAGTCATAAAGCTGATGAGGAAACAGAAGCTTCACAAGCTTCATCTGAGAAACAGGAAGTGTAACGGCACAACGGTTAAACAATGATTCACTGAGGTGTGTGTGTGTGTGTGTGTGTGTGTGTGTGTGTGTGTGTGTGTGTGTGTGTGTGTGTGTGTGTGTGTGTGTGTGTGGTGTGTGTGTGTGTGTGTGTGTGTGTGTGTGTGTGTGTGTGTGTGTGGTGTGTGTGTGTGTGTGTGTGTTCCTGTGTGCAGCTCCTCCAGTGGCGCTGTGGTCCTCCTGTCCATGAACCTGAGTGACGAGCCGGCCGTCCTGTTCCTGCCGCCCAGCGTCTCCAGCAGCTCAGTGGAGGCGTTTGTCCTGCAGGCGGACCAGCCGGGGGAGCAGGGCGTCCTCTCCAGGTACCCCACCTGCCCGAGACAGTCGGTTCTGGGGGTCTGGAGGGGTCTTCAGGGGTCTGGAGGGATCTCCCGGGGTCTGTCCATATCGTGAACCCCCTTCCAGTGGAGTTCTAGATACGTTTCAGAACAGCTTCAGTCTCTTTGAGCCTCATGTTTAAACTGGTCAGACCAGTTTCAGATGAGGAAGAGGAGTCTGACTCCGTTAGACTTGGTATCAGACTAGTTTAAGTCTGTTCACAGCTAGTTTTAGGTCAGGTTTTGGTCAGTTTTAGCCAGGTTAAATAGTTAAGAGTGGTTGAATTCTGCATCTAGACGATCTGGACCAGTTTCGTTGAGAGTTGTTGGAAGACGAGGTGTGAAGCAGTTTGAGAGCAGATTGTGTCAGATGTTAAGAAGTGGTTTGGTTTTCAGTTTAACCCTTTATTTGACTGAAGAAATGCCAGGATTAAAAATCTCTTCTGCTAACTCTTCCTCATGAGTTTCAGCCTCTCTTCAGCCTCGCTTCAGCCTCGCTTCAGGCTAGCTTCAACGTATCTTCAGGCTAGCTTCAGGCTAGCTTCAGGCTAGCTTCAGCCTCTCTTCAGCCTCGCTTCAGGCTAGCTTCAGCGTATCTTCAGGCTAGCTTCAGCCTCGCTTCAGCCTCGCTTCAGGCTAGCTTCAGCGTATCTTCAGGCTAGCTTCAGCCTCGCTTCAGCCCCTCTTCAGCCCGGTCACGCTGTGTGACGGTTCTTCTCCCACCGGCTTCTGTCTGCAGGAACGTGATGCTGAACGGGGTGGTGCTGAAGATGGTGGACGACCGAACCTTCCCCGACCTCCGAGGGACTCGCCTGCCTCCAGCCGACCGCCTGCAGCTTCCTCCCTTCTCTATGGCCTTCTTCCTGTTTCACGAGGCCGGGGCCCCAGCCTGCAGCTAGCACCTGCGAGGGCCTCCTGCTGAGATCTGCATCTGGACTGGCTGGGACCTGCTGGGACTGGCTGGGACCAGCTGAGACCAGCTGGACCTGGGGCTGCACTATCAGGCACCTGCTGGAGCTGAGACCTGCTCTACCTGGGACCTACGGGGACTTGCTGGAGTTGGGGACTGCTGGGACCTCCTGGATCTGGAACTTACTTGAACTGGGACCTGCTGGGACTGACTGGTGCTGGACCCTGCTGGAGCTGACTTTCCGGTCTGATGCGCTGAGGGTGGAGTGGTTCTGCTGCTGTTTCTTCCTCTAACTGATGCTGCGAGTCGTAATTGTGCAGTAAAATTATTAATATTAATAACGATTTTGCACCTTTTTCAGAGAAAGTGTATGAAGTTTGGAGTTCCTCAGGGATCAAGTCTGGGTCGTTCTTTCCTTTTCAGATGTGATCGTAAAAGTTCAGAAGAGTTCAGGATGAAACGTTTTATTGAATTGATAAATTTAATATTTGTGTCTTGAACTCTTTCTGTGATCAGTGACCAAAACCACACATTTTTAAATAAAACCTGTTGCTTCTTTCCTTTGTTGTTGGAATGGAAATGTTCATTTGTCTTGTTCCACTGAAATGATGTTTGGAATTTGGAGTTCCTCAGGGAAATGTTTTGGTCCTTGTTTCTTTCTTTCTTTTTTGGTTAATATTTTGTTTGAATAAATCATTCTGTTGTTTCTGTTGAAAGCTGGATTTCACATTGAAAGAGGGAATTTATTGTTTTTCCAAAATTTAAAGAATGACTGAGGAATTCAAAGATAATTGGCTTCTAAGAAAATAAACAATCAAAAAATGTGTCAGCTGTGTGAATGTGTATTTGGCTTCATGGGCTCTTTACCGTCACAGCAGTAAGACAACAGCGCCACCTTCAGGCCGCTCTGTGAATTCACATGGAATATTTCACCTACTGATTGTTTCTTTATTCTAGAAAATATTTTTCAGTTCATACATCATCTAGACTCTTTCTAATTTGACATTTTTGATCATTTCTCCGCATTCAAGCATTATATTCAAAAATTATTCTCACTCACACACACACACACACACACACACGGGAGGCGGCGTGCTGCCATGGTGGGGAGCAGCTGAAGGTCAAGGGTCGCACACATAATAATTAAAATGAACAAATGAAAGTGGAAACAAACACTTAATGGTTGTGTTGATTGTGTGTGTGTTTGTGTGTGTGTGTGTGTGTGTGTGTGTTAGCCAGAGTGTGTGCCGTGTGTGTCCACGTGGTGGCGCTCTGCTCCTCCCGTGCAGGTCGGACAGAATCATAACTCAGTAATTGAAAAATGATGAACTTTTTGCGTGTATTGTGTGTTTTTGTTGTTGTCTTTCTGACCTTGGTGTCTTCTTGAGGAGCGTTCTTCTGTTTTTGTAGTTGTAACTGTAGTTTTCCTGTCTGTGTTTTTGTGTCTTCTCGGGGTATTTTGTGTTACTTTGTGCACGCCGAATTGTTGGTTTGTATTAATTGTTTGTGTTTCAGTTGTTTTGTTGTTGTGTAGTTCGGCTGGTGCCGTGCGGAGCCGTGCGGTTCCGTGCGGTTCCGTGCGGGACTGGCGGGATGCGGAGGCGGCGCGTTGATCTGACATTAAAACTACATTACCCACAACCCCCCGCGTCGAGCCATGTTGTAGGAAATCCGCTTGCGGCGGATTATTGTAATCCGACAGCGGTCTGGAGACACATCGGATCACGACGGGAAAAAAAGGGAAAGCTGGAGCGGCGGCCTG
Organism: Salarias fasciatus; assembly: GCF_902148845.1. Classification (NCBI taxonomy): domain Eukaryota; kingdom Metazoa; phylum Chordata; class Actinopteri; order Blenniiformes; family Blenniidae; genus Salarias; species Salarias fasciatus. The sequence goes on along the minus strand of NW_021941229.1, from coordinate 27,026,175 downwards.
GAGCTGATGCGCCTCGTCCGAGAATAAAGGGATCAAGTCGGCGATGATCCGCCGCGCCGCGCGCCGCAGCTGAAGCCAGAGATCGGCGCCGCCCGGGCCGCTTCCTGGACCTCCGTCCGCCCCGCGGTGACAGCGGCTCGGCAGCCCTGCAGCAGCGGCAGCGGAGCCCGGTCCGAACCCCCTCCCTCCCTCCGTCCCTCGCCCCTCCGCCCCGGCAGCTCTGCCTCCAGCCCGGCTCCGCTCGGCTCGGCTCGGCTCGGCTCGGCTCGGCTCGGCTCGCGCTGCCCGCGCTGAGACGCTCCGCTCCGCTCCGCCGCTCCCAGGCTAGCGCGGCTAGCTGCCCTCGGCTAGCTCGCTAGGCTAGTCCGGAATTTGTCAAGTTTCCCTCCGGACCTCGGCTCGTCGCCTCCGGCCCGCAGCGGCCAGGATGTCGGTGAAAGAGACGAACAAGCAGTCGACCGTGGAGCGACCCGTCAAAGGTAGGCGGCTCTCCCTCTGCCTCCCCCCGCCGCTCCGCTCCCCGCAGCAGCTGGAACTCATCCCGGCAGCTGTCAGCGCGAGCGGGGCTGCTGCTCCACCCAGCCCGCAGCTGGAGCTCCTCCACCCGCAGCTGGAGGCTCCTCCACCCGCGGCTGGAGGCTCCTCCACCCGCGGCTGGAGGCTCCCCCACCCAGCCCGCGGCTGGAGGCTCCTCCACCCAGCCCGCGGCTGGAGGCTCCTCCACCCGCAGCTGGAGGCTCCTCCACCCGCAGCTGGAGGCTCCTCCACCCAGCCCGCGGCTGGAGGCTCCTCCAGCCAGCCCGCGGCTGGAGGCTCCTCCAGCCAGCCCGCGGCTGGAGGCTCCTCCACCCGCGGCTGGAGGCTCCTCCACCCAGCCCGCAGCTGGAGGCTCCTCCACCCAGCCCGCGGCTGGAGGCTCCTCCAGCAGAGCCAGATGTTGGGCTGGAGGAGCTGCAGGCAGCCGCCCTGTCAGAGTTAAAGTGGGCCCAGGATGGAACCCTGAGGAACTCCACTGTCTCGAGCTTCTAGCCCTGCTCTGCTTCTACACCTCGTGAGACCAAGATGAAGTTTTTGGAGAGTAAAAAACCAGAGACGGTTTGGTAGAACTGGTGAACTGGTTCTGTTGTTCTTCTTTTTTAACACACACACACACACACACACACACACACACACACACACACACACACACACTCAGTACAGACTTAGGTGTCAGTGAAATGTTTGGTTTTCATTCCTGGGGAGTCGGAGGTGGAGGTGAAGGGACAGAGCAGACAGACAGGAAGTTAACCTGGCCTTCAGTGTCAGTGTCTCAGACTGGACGTGTGTCCTCGCTGGGAGACTCGATGGCGTCTGATTGGCTCCCATCAGACTGAACGTGTGTATTTTGGCGCCGTGTCGGCGGCGTTTGATTGGCTCACGCGGTTTGGAAGCTTACCGGCGTAAAGCTGCTTTAAAGCTGCCTCCTCAAAGCTGCTCAGACAGGAAGTGGACGGTCCGCCGCCGCCGCCAACCTGTCGACTCACGGCGGCGCTCTGGAACCTTCGGATCGCGGGTCGGACGCCGCGGTTATCAGAGCTAGCTAGTTTAACTCGTTGAGAAGCCTTGGTTAATCGGTTCGCCGTCCTCCAGGAAGTGACTGGCGGCGGTCCATTCAGACCCCGCCCACTCACCACCACAGGTTCCAGTGCTAGCTGACTAACCCGCTAGCTAGCTAACTAACTAACTAGCTAACTAACAACTAACTAACAGCAAACTGTTTACACAGTGACGGCGCTCAGAGCTCCCAGCGTGGAACTTTTTAAAAATGCTTCAACTCCGTCTCCATGGAAACGGAGAAACTCAACTTCCCTGAAGCTGATCTGGAAGGCCGTGGTGAGTCGGGACCGGAGGGACTCCGTGGAGGTACTGGTTCTGAAACGTTGAAGCTGCTGAGAAGCCGGACCGCCAGACCCCTCCCTCCGGTCCCGGAACCCGGCGTGGCGTGAAGACGGCGCTCTCAGGAGGATCAGCTGATCTGCTGATCTCCGTCTCTCCCTGTTTGCCGGTTCCGCCCTGAATCCACCGGCTCCAGATCCTGCTGACGGATCCGTCTCCTCGCCGTCCCGCCTGCGGCCGCTCGCCGCTCCGCCCGCCGCTCCGCCCGCCGCTCCGCCCGCTTTACTCACTGCTGCTAATCCAATCAGGTGGCAGGATTCAGTCCTCATCCACCATTGATCTGTGGGCCCCACGGCGGAGCTCCACCCTGGGCCCTGTTCTGCTGAACACTCAGGATTTACTTCAGAAATAAATATCTTTTTGTCTTTTTGCCTGAAGAACCGGCCTGCTCTCTGCTCTCATCAAGTTGTTTCATTCTGGAAAACTTTAATATATGAGACTTACCTTTTTAAAGCAAAACTTTAACAAAAACCACCTTATAATGTACATTTTTTTCCGAGTTTTTTTACATAAACATGTTTAGTGTTGAGTTTCAGAATCTTCACATCTTGTCGAATTAATTGAAGTTCTTATGTTCTGATTTTGGTGGAATTTTTCACCACAGTTCTCAAATGGAACATTTCTGGTTTAAAACAGATGTTCCACCTTTCTGCTTTAAAGCTGTTTGGGGTGCTAATGGACGCTAGCATGCTAATGGACGCTAGCATGCTAATGGACGCTAGCATGCTAATGGACGCTAGCATGCTAATGGACGCTAGCATGCTAATGGACGCTAGCATGCTAATGGACGCTAGCATGCTAATGGTGCTGAATGCAGGAGTTTGCTTGGTTGATGCTGCATTCAGGTCCAGCATGGAAAATCCCACACTCTTCCACTCCTTCACAGTCGATGCGTTCAGGGACCGTTTGACTTTACATGACTCGGTAGAACCGACGGGGTTCGGTGGGCGCCGATAACAGAACCGGGTTCTACCGTCCCCAGTGTGTCTGACTCAGACAAACCGAGGCAGAAATATGGTTCCACAGCGTCACCTGACCCGGAACCGGTCCCTGAAAGTCCCGGTCCCGGTCCCGGTCCCGGTCCTGGTCCTGTCACTCGCCGATGGAGCGCTGGAGGACGGCGTTTCCACTGAGCGTCGGAGGAAAGGTGGAGGAGCGAGGAGAGGCGGGCGGCGGCCTGTCCCTCCTCTCCGGGTTCTCCTGCCCGTGAACCAGTTCAGGTCCTGCGCTCTGATTGGCTGAGAGAGCGACCTGGTTTGGTTTCAGAGTGAAAGTAGACCAGCAGGTCTCAGCGCCTCGGCGAGCGCGGCGGGGGGGCGGGGCTTCTGAAAACCTGGATGATGCCTCCTGACTGTGTGTGTGTGTGTGTGTGTGTGTGTGTGTGTGTGTGTGTGTGTGTGTGTGTGTGTGTGTGTGTGTGTGTGTGTGTGTGTGTGTGTGTGTGTGTGTGCAGCCGTGCCGTACCCCCCCGGGACCCGGCTGGGCGTGGCGGACCTGTACGTGGACGGCCGGCCCAGCGTGGAGCTGCTGAAGGCCCACCTGGTGAAGGAGGGCCGGCTGCAGGAGGAGGCGGCGCTGCGCATCATCAACGAGGGCGCCGCCATCCTGCGCCAGGAGAAGTGCATGCTGGAGGTGGAGGCCCCCATCACAGGTGGGCCCGGGACGGGACCGGGGCCAGGGCAGGACTCGCTGTAGACCGATGTAACGGTGTGTGTGTGTGTGTGTGTGTGTGTGCGTGCGCAGTGTGCGGAGACGTCCACGGCCAGTTCTTCGACCTGATGAAGCTGTTTGAGGTGGGCGGGTCCCCCAGCAGCACCCGGTACCTCTTCCTGGGAGACTACGTGGACCGAGGCTACTTCAGCATCGAGGTGGGACACAGACACAGACACACACACACACACACACACACACACACACACACACACACACTTGGTTCTGTCTCTTTGTAGTCATTATATATCTCGTTGTGGAATATCAGTGTGTGTGTGTGTGTGTGTGTGTGTGTGTGTGTGTGTGTGTGTGTGCATGCATGGTGGGGAGGCGCACACCCACGTGTGAACAACATGAGGAGCAGAGCTCAGTCCCGTCTGTGCAGTGCATTATGGGTAGCGCTGCTGCTCAGATGGTCGGTGGCGGACAGGTGGTGAAGTGGAGCGCACAGACACTGAGGAGGAGGACTGACTGCTCCACCTGCCGCTTTATACACACACACACACACACACACACACACACACACACACACACACACACACACACACACACGCCGTGCAGTCATCACACGGGTCCAGGCAGCCCTGAGCTCAGCCTCACAGGTCAGGAGGCTTCTGCAGATCTGCCTGAAAGACAGAACTCAGGTTTAAATTTTCGGGAGGTTTTTCCACTGCTGTATGCTTCCATTCCAGAGTTTAGTCTGCTCCTCCTCCTCCTCCTCCTGCTTCCTCCTCCTCCTCCTCCTTCCTCCTCTTCCTCCTCCTCCTCCTCCTGCTTCCTCCTCCTCCTCCTCCTCCTCCTCCTCCTCCTCCTCCTCCTCCCCCCTCCTTCCCCTGCTGCGCCTCCTCCTGCTGACCTGCCTTACAGACGAACACAGGGGCAGAATCCCCCTCTCTTGACTTCCTGTCCTCCTCTCAGCCTGATGGAGGTGAAGGGATGTCTGTATTCCCTGAGATTAGACTGTAAGGCATACCTCCACCTCAGCTGACGAGACGCTTCATTGTGAACGTGCCTGAGGAGGAATAAACAGTGGCGTAAATTTTCCCAGAGGCACCACCTCCTGTGTGCGGTCCAGACAGGCGCCATGTTGTCTGATCACCGAGACGTTTCTGGTTAATTTCCCTCAAAGAAAAACTCAAAGCAGCAGCGTCCCTCTTTACTGCTGTGACGCAAGTGTTCCCAGAGTTTAGCCTGGAAGGCAGCAGCTCCATGAAGTTTCTGTTGAAGTGCCTGCAGGACAGAATCGGGGAATAGGACTCCCTCTCTTGGCTTGGCGTCCCGATTCGTTCTGAGCTGTACCGAGTTCTCGGGCGCGTCGGAGGGAAGAAGGCGGCCTTCAGGACTAACTCGGGGGAAACGCTTGCCCACTGGGCGGTCTGCGTTCCAGAGTGCAGTCTGTCAGGCAGCGCCTCGGCTCCAGCGATTTCTCCATGAAGAACAGACTCGGGGGATTCGTGTGTTTTCGGTTCCCTGAGTTTTGTCTGTAAGGCTCCTCATGCTGTTTCTGCCTGAAGGGCTCGAAAGGTCGCGTTTGGACGCAAGTCTGGAGTTTCTCCTTCTTACAGCCTGCATCCATCTGCACACACACACACACACACACACACACACACACACACACACACACACTAACCCTGTCCTCTTGGTGTGTGTGCAGTGTGTATTGTACCTGTGGGCTCTGAAGATCAACCACCCAAACACCCTGTTCCTGCTCAGAGGAAACCACGAGTGCCGACATCTCACAGAGTACTTCACCTTCAAACAGGAGTGTAAGAGACACACACACACACACACACACACACACACACACACACACACACACACACACACACACACACACACACACACACACACACACACACACACACACACTCCTGCTTCAATGCATGACTCAGTAACCTTTCTTTCTCTGTGTGTGTCTTGTGTATGCTGTGTTGTTTTGTGTGTGTGTGTGTGTGTGCGCAGGTAAGATAAAGTACTCGGAGTGTGTGTACGACGCCTGCATGGAGGCGTTTGACTGCCTCCCTCTGGCTGCTCTTCTTAACCAGCAGTTCCTCTGCGTCCACGGAGGCCTGAGTCCCGAGATCACCTGTCTGGACGACATCCGCAAGGTGAGTCTGCAGGGGTCCGCCCCGATCCCGGGTCCGATCAGAACCTGGCCCCCGATCCTGGCTCCGATCAGAACCTGGCCCCCGATCCTGGCTCCGATCAGAGCCTGGGCCCCGATCCCTGCTCCGATCAGAGCCTGGCCCCCGATCCCGGCTCCGATCAGAACCTGGCCCCCGATCCCGGCTCCGATCAGAACCTGGCCCCCGATCCCGGCTCCGATCAGAACCTGGCCCCCGATCCCGGCTCCGATCAGAACCTGGCCCCTGATCCCGGCTCTGATCAGTAGACCTCAGCTGTGGTGTTCCTCAGGGTGCGGTCCTTGGCCCAGAGACAGTGAAGCTGGCAGGCCGCTGCTCAGTGTCTGTCTGAACTGACCCTGTGTTGTTCTTGTTGTTGTTGTTGTGTTGTTGTGTTGTTGTGTTGCGATGTCTCAGCTGGACCGCTTCAAGGAGCCGCCGGCCTTCGGGCCGATGTGCGACCTGCTGTGGTCGGACCCGGGCGAGGACTACGGCTCGGAGAAGACGCAGGAACACTTCTGCCACAACAGCGTGAGGGGCTGCTCCTACTTCTACAGGTGGGAACATGCTAACGCTAATGCTACAGTACCTGCTCATGCTAATACCAGAGCTCACAGGAATGCTAATGCTACTACTACTTGCTAACGCTAATGCCAAAGCTCACATGAATGCTAATGGCAAGGCTACTACTACCTGCTAACGCGAATGCAAGAGCTCATATGGAAGCTAATGCTGCTAATGCTGCTACTACTGCTAATGCCAAAGTTTACATGAATGCTAATGCTACCTCCTGCTGCTCAGTGAGATGCTAATGCTGCTGCTGCTCAGTGAGACGCTAATGCTGCTGCTCAGTGAGATGCTAATGCTGCTGCTGCTCAGTCTGATGCTAATGCTGCTGCTCAGTGAGACGCTAATGCTGCTGCTGCTCAGTCTGATGCTAATGCTGCTGCTGCTCAGTGAGACGCTAATGCTGCTGCTGCTCAGTCTGATGCTAATGCTGCTGCTGCTCAGTGAAACGCTAATGCTGCTGCTGCTCAGTCTGATGCTAATGCTGCTGCTCAGTGAGACGCTAATGCTGCTGTTCAGTGAGATGCTAATGCTGCTGCTGCTCAGTCTGATGCTAATGCTGCTGCTCAGTGAGACGCTAATGCTGCTGCTGCTCAGTCTGATGCTAATGCTGCTGCTGCTCAGTGAGATGCTAATGCTGCTGCTGCTCAGTGAGACGCTAATGCTGCTGCTGCTCAGTGAAACGCTAATGCTGCTGCTGCTCAGTCTGATGCTAATGCTGCTGCTCAGTGAGACGCTAATGCTGCTGTTCAGTGAGATGCTAATGCTGCTGCTGCTCAGTCTGATGCTAATGCTGCTGCTCAGTGAGACGCTAATGCTGCTGCTGCTCAGTCTGATGCTAATGCTGCTGCTGCTCAGTGAGATGCTAATGCTGCTGCTGCTCAGTGAGACGCTAATGCTGCTGCTGCTCAGTGAGACGCTAATGCTGCTGCTGCTCAGTGAGACGCTAATGCTGCTGCTGCTCAGTGAGATGCTAATGCTGCTGCTGCTCAGTGAGACGCTAATGCTGCTGCTGCTCAGTGAGACGCTAATGCTGCTGCTGCTCAGTGAGACGCTAATGCTGCTGCTGCTCAGTCTGATGCTAATGCTGCTGCTCAGTGAGACGCTAATGCTGCTCGCCCTTCAGTTTTTCCTGTCCGTCTCTGTCCTGTCGTGTCTCACACTCGCTCTACATTCACTAGCATCAGCGTCTCTAAGGCTGTTAGCAATAGCCTCAGTTAACGCTTCCGCTCGTCCTGCTGCTCATGAAATTGTTTATAATGCTAATGCCGGTGGTGCAGATGTCCCGGTGTTGCTAATGCTAATGCTGCAGTAGCAGAGTGGCTGTTCCACTGCTGTGGAGCAAAACGACAAAACATTCCTCTTCTAATCCCAGCTGATTAAAGCTTTTACAAACAATGGCTTATCTGTGGATAAGTGAGGGCTGTTTAAATCCACCTCTCTCACTCTCTCTCTCTCACACACACACACACACACACACACACACACACTCACTCACTCTGACAGTGTATTAGCCTCTGTTAGCCGTTACGAGCTGAAAGCTTCTTTCAGTGTCGCTTTAATCGCTGCCGTCTGCTGCCGCTTCGCTAAACTGTCTGAGCACTCTGAAAACACACACCTGGAGTGAGACCATACCACGAGGGCCTCACCCTGCTTCACACCGCTTCACCCCGCTTCACCTCGCTTCACCCTGCTTCACCCCGCTTCACCCCGCTTCACCCCGCTTCACCCCGCTTCACCCCGCTTCAATCTGCTTCACCCTGCTTCACCCCGCTTCACCCCGCTTCACCCCGCTTCAATCTGCTTCACCCTGCTTCACCCCGCTTCACCCTGCTTCACCCCGCTTCACCCCGCTTCACCCCGCTTCACCCCGCTTCAATCTGCTTCACCCTGCTTCACCCTGCTTCACCCTGCTTCACCCCGCTTCACCCCGCTTCACCCCGCTTCACCCCGCTTCAATCTGCTTCACCCTGCTTCACCCTGCTTCACCCTGCTTCACCCCGCTTCACCCCGCTTCACCCCGCTTCACCCCGCTTCAATCTGCTTCACCCTGCTTCACCCTGCTTCACCCTGCTTCACCCTGCTTCACCCCGCTTCACCCCGCTTCACCCCGCTTCACCCCGCTTCATAAAGCTTCACTGTTATTGAGACGTTCAGTCTGGTTTGAGTCCGTTTCGTTTCGTCCGGTCAGGACTAGTTTTCAGACTAGTTTCTCTGGTTTTCATTCCTCATTTCAGCACTTTTAGCATCTCAAGATGACACAGCTGTTGTTGTCATGGTAACAGAAGGGTTAACGTGTGTGTGTGTGTGTGTGTGTGTGTGTGTGTGTGTGTGTGTGTGTGTGTGTGTGTGTGTGTGTGTCTTGCAGTTACCCGGCAGTGTGTGACTTCCTGATGAACAATAACTTGTTGTCTGTAATTCGAGCACATGAAGCTCAGGACGCCGGGTGAGTCACTGCTTCAAACCCCCAAAACAACTAACCAGCAACTAACCAGCAACCTGCCGACTGAGCCTCCGTTAAGCGAGCGAGTCAGTCAGCCAACCAACCAACTAATGTCCTCAGTAAACTAGTGACCTGCTCCCTGAACTGAGAGATGGTTAGTCCTGGTTACACCACCGCTATCTGTCCGTTTCCATGACGACGACCCTCGGAGTCACTGCTAACAGAACTGTGCGACAGCAGAAGTTCTTTAATCTGCTCAGACTGGTCTCCATGGAAACGGACGTTTTCAGAACGTTGCTGTTTAAATGCGAAACCTTTTTTTGTGTGTGTGTGTGGTGTGTGTGTGTGTGTGTGTGTGTGTGTGTGTGTGTGTGTGTGTGTGTGTGTGTGTGTGTGTGTGTGTGTGTGTGTGTGTGTGTGTGTGTGTGTGTGTGTGTGTGTGTGTGTGTGTGTGTGTGTGTGCGCGTGTGTGCGCGTGTGTGCTGCAGGTATCGAATGTACAGGAAGAGCCAGACGACAGGTTTTCCTTCTTTAATCACGATCTTCTCTGCTCCGAACTACCTGGACGTCTACAACAACAAAGGTGGGAGACGGTAACCATGACAACCAGGAGGAGGCCGCTCATCTCCACAGAAAAGTGACTGTGTGTGTCTGTGTGTGTGTGTGTGTGTTGCAGCCGCGGTGCTGAAGTATGAGAACAACGTGATGAACATCCGGCAGTTCAACTGCTCCCCTCACCCCTACTGGCTGCCCAACTTCATGGACGTCTTCACCTGGTCGCTGCCCTTCGTCGGAGAGAAAGGTGACCACACACACACACACACACACACACACACACACACACATTCTGACACAATGCTACACACTCTGTGTGTGACGGGCCAACAGGTGGTGTGTGTGTGTGTGTGTGTGTGATATAACAGCAGCAGCAGGACGCCACAGATTTGATTCATTACTCAGTTCTCGTTGTTCTTCCAGCTCTTTGTTTTGTTGTTTATTGTTGCTCCTTTAAAAACCAAACCTGCTCCACGTCCAGAACCCCGCAGAGCTGAGGCGAGGCATTCTCCACGGAACCCAGAGCGGAGCCCTGAGGAACGCCACAGCCATCAGAGCCGAGGCGCGGTGTTCCTCAGGGCTCTGCTCTGGGCTCCATGGGGATCGGGAGTGGGGGGTGCTGCGATGTTCCTCAGGGCTCCGCTCTGGGCTCCGTGGGGATCGGGAGTGGGGGGTGCCGCGGTGTTCCTCAGGGCTCCGCTCTGGGCTCCGTGGGGGGCGCCGCGGTGTTCCTCAGGGCTCCACTCTGGGCTCTGCGGGGATCAGGAGTGGGGGGTGCCGCGGTGTTCCTCAGGGCTCCGCTCTGGGCTTTGCGGGGATCAGGAGTGGGGGGTGCCGTGGTGTTCCTCAGGGCTCTGCTCTGGCCTCCGTGGGGATCAGGAGTGGGGGGTGCCGCGGTGTTCCTCAGGGCTCCGCTCTGGCCTCCGTGGGGATCAGGAGTGGGGGTGCCGCGGTGTTCCTCAGGGCTCCGCTCTGGGCTTTGCGGGGATCAGGAGTGGGGGGTGCCGTGGTGTTCCTCAGGGCTCCGCTCTGGCCTCCGTGGGGATCAGGAGTGGGGGGTGCCGCGGTGTTCCTCAGGGCTCCGCTCTGGGCTCCGTGGGGATCAGGAGTGGGGGGCGCCGCGGTGTTCCTCAGGGCTCCGCTCTGGGCTCCGTGGGGGGCGCCGCGGTGTTCCTCAGGGCTCCGCTCTGGGCTCCGTGGGGATCAGGAGTGGGGGGTGCGGCGGTGTTCCTCAGGGCTCTGCTCTGGGCTTTGCGGGGATCAGGAGTGGGGGGTGCCGCGGTGTTCCTCAGGGCTCCGCTCTGGCCTCCGTGGGGATCAGGAGTGGGGGGTGCCGCGGTGTTCCTCAGGGTTCTGCTCTTGGCTCTGTTGGGATCAGGAGTGGGGGTGCCGCGGTGTTCCTCAGGGTTCTGCTCTTGGCTCTGTTGGGATCAGGAGTGGGGGGTGCCGCGGTGTTCCTCAGGGCTCCGCTCTGGGCTCCTCTGACATTGTGCCCGGCTGTGTTTCAGTGACGGAGATGCTGGTGAACGTGTTGAACATCTGCTCTGATGACGAGCTCATGTCTGAAGGAGACGACACCGGAGAAGGTCAGAGGTCGTCTCGTCACTGCAGTCACGGAACAGACACCCGTCTGTCCTCCATGTTGGAGGACTCCCACAGGACTGAAGTGTGTTTCTTTGTGTGTTTCTCTGTGCGTTTCTCTGTGTGTGTGTGTGTGTGTGTGTGTGTGTGTATGTGTGTTTCTCTGTGTGTGTGTGTGTGTGTCCTCCAGGTGGCGCTCCAGCCGTCAGGAAGGAGGTGATCAGGAATAAGATCCGGGCCATTGGGAAGATGGCTCGAGTGTTCTCCGTCCTCAGGTTGGTTTCTCTCACTTCCTGGTTCATGTGTGGCGTTTCCTCTGTGGCGTTCCTCAGGGTTCTGTCCTCGAGCCTCTTTTATTTTGAAAGCTTGTCTTCATGCCGTCACATTCAGCCATTCAGGTGTCTGATGAAGGACTCTGGAGTCGTAGCTAGAACGGCTCCACCTGGAGGCCGGACCTGGGACCAGCAGGGTCTGTGCTGCTGCAGGTTCTGGTCGGACTCGTCTGCAGAATCCAGGTTATCGAGAGAAGACGGTTCCTTTTCCAGCGTTTGCTCCACTTTCTGTAATGACTTTGCTCTGGTTGGGCTCACGGCCTCCTTTAGTCCAGGAAGTGTGTCACAGTCTGGAGGAGCTGCACCGATCAGCAGGAGCCCAGAACTGGATCAGAACCAAACCGTCTTCACAGCAGTTTACTTCCTGTCTGCTGATTCGCCCTGACTCGCTCCGAGGTCCAGCATGAGGGGCCCAGACCAGACCAGTACGGACCGGATTCAGACTGGACCCGGACCGGATTCAGACTGGACCCGGACCAGATTCAGACTGGACCCGGACCGGATTCAGACTGGACCCGGACCGGATTCAGACTGGACCCGGACCGGATTCAGACTGGACCCGGACCGGATTCAGACGAGTTGAAGAGCAGTTCAGACTTCTGCTCTGTGTTCTAGTTAAGATGTTGTCTGAAATAAATCTTTGTGTGTGTGTGTGTGTGTGTGTGCGTGTGTGTGTGTGTGTGCGTGTGTGTGTGTGTCCAGGGAGGAGAACGAGAGCGTCCTGCAGCTGAAGGGTCTCACCCCGACAGGAACTCTTCCTCTGGGCGTTTTGGCCGGAGGACGGAGAACTCTGCAGAGCGGTGAGCGCAACACAGCTGAGCTAACGCTAATGCTAATGAAGCCTGAACTCACAGCCTGAGGCTAACACACACACACACACACACACACACACACACACACACACACACACACACACACACACACACACACACACACACACACACACACACACACACACACACTCCTATAAGCACAGAACAGTTTCACCTGAAGAGTGAGAGATGATGATGATGATGATGAAGGCTGCATTTGTCTGTGAGGGGCGGGGTTTGAATCGTGCGTGGGGCTGTGGGCGGGGCCAATGGGCTGTGGGCGGGGCTTGTGCTGTGACTGACAGTGAGCGTTTGCTGTGATGTTTAACCCCCCCACTCTCTCTCTCTGGTTTTGGGCATGGCACTCCTACTCACGCTTACACAGCCACCGTAGAGGCCGAGGAGGCACGAGGTACGACCGTCTGCCATCCCCCATCCCTCCCCCATCCCTCCCCCGTCCCCCCCATCCCCCCCCCATCCCTCCCCCGTCCCTCCCCATCCCCCCATCCCTCCCCCGTCCCTCCCGATCCTCCCCTCCCATCCTCCCCCCAATCCTGAACTATCTCCTCCGATCCTGACCCATTCCACCTGATCCTGAACCCTGATCCTCCCCGATCCTCCCCCAATACCCCGAATCCTGACCCTATCCCTCCCTGATCCTGACCCATCCTCCCTATACTGACCATCCCCCCTCCCAGTCCTGACCCGTCCCCCAGGATCCTCCCCATCCCTCTTGATCCTGACCCATCCCTCCCCATCCCCCCCTCCTAACCCACCCCTCCTATCCTGACCCATCCGTCCCGATCCTGACTCATCCCCCCCCCCAGTGTGTTGCTCGTTGAGTGTCGGTTGATGAAATGTTTCTTTAACGAGTCTCTTTGTTTCACGCTGCTCTGCTGCTGCTGCAAGTAAGTTTCTACACTGCTCTGCTGTGTGTGTGTGTGTGTGTGTGTGTGTGTGTGTGTGTGTGTGTGTGTGTGTGTGTGTGTGTGTGTGTGTGTGTGTGTGTGTGTGTGTGTGTGTGTGTGTGTGTGTGTGTGTGAAGAACCATCAGACTAGTAGAAGATTTCTATTGTATTTGTAGAGAATCAGATTCAGTCGTTAAACGTTTCAGGACAAAAGCAGCAGAAGTAACGATAAAGAAGGTTTCAGTGTTTCTGGAAGTGATTGGCTGTGGAACAGGAAGTGTGCGGTCTAGCCCCGCCCCCGCGCCTGTGAACGTTGGAGTGGTGGGAGCGGTTTATTTTGAAGGCGGCGTCTGATTGGCTCCTCCCCTCTCTGCCCGCAGCCATCCAAGGATTCAAACCGCAGCACAAGATCCAGAGCTTCGAGGAGGCGCGCGGCCTGGACCGCATCAACGAGCGCATGCCGCCGCGCCGCGACAGCACGCAGCACGACGCCGCCGCCGCCGCCGCGCCGCCGCTCAACAACCTGCCGCCAGACAAGAACGGAACCAACGCTCAGGCCTGAAGGGGGCGCCGCCGCCGCTGCTCCCTGCTCCTCCCCCTCCTTCCTCCTGCTGCTCCTCCTTCCTGCTTTTCCTTCTGCTGCACCTCCTCCTCCTCTTCCTCCTGCTGCACCTCCTCCTCCTCTTCCTCCCTCCTCTTCCTCCTCTTCCTCCCTCCTCCTCCTCTCCCCTCCTCCTCCTCCTCTCTCCTCTTCCTCTCTCCTCTTCCTCTCTCCTCTTCCTCTTCCTGCTTAATTTATTGGATCATGTTTGAATCTTCGGGTTTAAAGACTGAACAGTTTAAATCTCAAGCGTCCGCCCCGCCCCCCCTCCTCCGGAGCCCGGTTCGAGTCCCGGTCTGCTCCACTGCTCCACCGCTGCATCCGTCTGACTGACACACACACACACACACACACACACACACACACACACACACACACACACACACACACACGTCTTGCCAACATCAGTGTGACTCTGCCGAGCGAGTGTCGGTCGGTGTTTTTATGATTGTTTTCATTTGAACTGTTTCCTGTTTTTTCTTTTTTTTTTTGGTTGTTTTTTTTACATGTGAGCTGAAACGGACCGAGTGGGTGGAGGAGGGGAGGGGGGGATGGGGGGGGGGGATGGGGGGGTGAGGACGGGGGTTCGGGGGTGTTAAAGGATTTTTCCAGTTTATTAGTCAAATCTGCAGCTTCAAAATGACTGAAAATATTTCAGTTTTTTTTTTAAATCAGTGGAAAAAGCTGAAAACGACGAATCAGCTGCTGTTTATCTCGTTTCAGCGAAATTCAAGGTGACGTTTAATATTTCTGCTTTTTCTTTCAGATCCGTGTCTAAAATGTTCTGATAAATGTACAAATATTAAGAGAGAATATTCTGAGAATAAATGATTTTTTTTTGTTTGGAGGAAATGAAATTAAAATTGTCTGAATTTAAAAATGTCCTCTAAAGGCCTCCTGCTGGGCCTCCAGCCTCATGTTTGGCCCCGGTGGAGGCAGCTGAGCGGAGTTGCACATAAAGTGGAAAAACCCTGAAGAGGAGGTGGAGCAGCGGCTCGCTCCTCCCTGAATGTACAGACGGTTCGAATCCCTCCGACCCGAGACGGAGGCGACTTGTTGTGGCGTTCAGGTCCCGTGGGACCTCTCATTTCTTTACATGTTTCACTCCATTCAAATAAAAAAAGACCTGAAATGCCGCCGCCTCCGCGTCTCTTTGTGCTCGAGGCCGCCGGCGGGACAGCCAATCAGAGGCCGGCGTGGGAGGACGCCGCTGTCGGCATTGAAAACTTCTCAGGTGGAGAGTGGAGTTCCTTAGCAACAGCAATCCTCCTCATCCTCACCTGCAGGAGGCATTTGAATGCACCACGACGCTGGAGGCTGCTGGAGACGTGACATTGAACGCACCACAGCGACAACATAAGCTGTAGTCTCTTGATGAGGCGTTCACTGTCCAGCTGTCGTCCCCTGATGAGGCGTTCACTGTCCAGCTGTAGTCCCCTGATGAGGCGTTCACTGTCCAGCTGTCGTCCCCTGATGAGGCGTTCACTGTCCAGCTGTAGTCTCCTGATGAGGCGTTCACTGTCCAGCTGTAGTCTCCTGATGAGGCGTTCACTGTCCAGCTGTAGTCTCCTCATGAGGCGTTCACTGTCCGGCTGTAGTCTCCCGATGAGGCGTTCATGGTCCACCTGAGTCTCGTGGGATGAGGCGTTCACTGTCTCACAGTTCTGTGTGTGATTGATGCGTTCAAGGTAAAAACCGAGCAAAGCTTCAGGTTTTTCTCAGATTTATTGGACTCGTTCACACAAAGGGACAGAAACAGGATGAGAGGACGCAGGTGAGACCGGAGGGGTGTGTGTGTGTGTGTGTGTGTGTGTGTGTTAACAGAACTACATACGACCATGTTGATTATCAGAGCAGCGTCACTGCAGCAGGTTGGTGAAAATACAATCGTCCCATAAGTAAGAAGCAAATAAATATTTTTACAATCAGCTGTTTACACGTCTGAGTCACAGAGGAGAGCCAGCAGTCGTCACCAACTGTCTTTGAATGCACCCATCGCCGAGGAGGTCCTTGAACGCAACACGAAATTAAATGGAAGTGATTACCCAGAAGAGGCACAATATGTTAAAAAAAAGCATCAAAAAACACAATAATTCAAATAAATATAAACAATAAAACGTAATGGATGATTAAAGCGTTGATAACAAACAGCATGAATAATATATATATATATATACAACTGAAAAATATGCAAATACACAAAAATATCTTAATAAAGGAAAAACATTTACAAACTGATGAATTAGATTGAAAATAAAAAACTCCCGGGCCCCCTAAAACGTGGTACAATCAACTCAAATTACTGAAAAAAAAAAAAAGTTATCAAAAAATGGAAGAAAATCCAATATAAAATATTTTTTAAAGTTCCTTTTCTGTTTTTAAACTTTATTTTGTCTTTTTGCGTCTGGAGATTTATTCACATAAAGGAACATCTGTTCAAGCTGAGACAATAAGTGTTTTAATCTGAATGAAGTTGGAGTTAGAGCGCCCTCTGCTGGACTGCAGCCGAACTGCAGCTGTCTCACCACAAACTCATTCAAGCCCAGTTAGAAGTTTTAAAGGAGAACTTCACACTTTGAGACTTTACACTGATAAAAAAGAAGACATGTTGAACTAAAATAAATAAGAAACATCGTCAAAATAAAGTCTGATGCTCGACAGTCAACACTGAAGTGACAGAAAGCGACGAAACGAAGACAAAATCTAACCAAATCCAAACAACTGAAGTTAAAAAAACAGCATGATGAACTGAAAACAACGTTATGAACAGAAACAGCAGAACCAGAACAGTCCCGACGTTCCGTCTTCATCAGGTGTTTGTGTGATGGTGCCGCCGCCGTGCACCGGGTGGCAGTAACGAGCCGCCGCCAGCTGAGTTCCTCACGTCAGGCGTTTCGGCGGCGGCGAGCCCGGCGCTCGGCGCTTCTTCTCCACATCCGACGGCTCGAAGCTCCGGACGCTTCAGGAATGTTCAGGAAGGAAACTTTTCTCATCTCGCTTCGGAACGTTTGGAGAAACGTCTTTTAGAAAAAGTGAAAGTGGGAGGTGAGACTGGAGCTGCTCTCCTCCGGCTCCCGTCGGTGCTGGCTACAGGTGCATTATGGGTAACGTGAGTGGAGGTTAGTCTGAGTTAAAGGGTTAGTCAGGACCAGCCTTCATTAAATGATCCACAGGGGGGCGGGGCTTGGCGGGGCAGGGGGCGGGGCCAGTGCATACCCAGGCAGGTGATTAGTTAGTTTAGAGGGAGGGGCGTGTCTGATGCTTGCTGATTGGTTATCTGGTGTTTCTCCTGCTCGTGAGGTCACTTCCTGTTAGAAAAGCGAGGCTTTCTTCTTCAGCTCGTTCCGTCTCCATAGCGACAGGCGGTCGAACTCGGCCATCGGCATCCCGAACACCTGCAGGAACTCCTCTGGGGCCAGGTGCCTCTGAAAGCAGAGCAGACGGGTCAGCTGACGGGCAGCCGCCGAGCCGGGCGGCCGGGCGTCGAACCCTCACCTCCAGCCGGGTGCGGTCGACTCCGGGAGGCAGCTTACAGCGCCCCCTGTGGGTCACCATCAGAGCCTGGTAGGGGTAAACCTGGAGAGAGGAAACATCAGAGGACAGTCAGCTCCGTGGAGATGAGAGACAGACAGAGACTGACAGAGACAGACAGAGACTGACAGAGTGTCTTATAGTGTGTCACTGTGTCTTATGGTGTGTCAGAATGTGTCACAGTGTGTAACAGTGTGTTGTGGTGTGTTACGGTGTGATACAGTGTGTTACAGTGTGTAACGGTGTGTTACGGTGTGTCACAGTGTGTTACAGTGTGTTACGGTGTGCTACAGTGTGTCACAGTGTGTTACGGTGTGTCAAAGTGTGTAACGGTGCGTTAAGGTGTGTTACAGTGTGTTACGGTGTGTCACAGTGTGTTACGGTGTGTTACAGTGTGTTAGGGTGTGTTACAGTGTGTTACAGTGTATTACGGTGTGTTACAGTGTGTTAGGGTGTGTTACAGTGTGTTACAGTGTATTACGGTGTGTTACAGTGTGTTAGGGTGTGTCACAGTGTGTTACAGTGTGTCACAGTGTGTTACGGTGTGTCAAAGTGTGTAACGGTGTGTTACGGTGTGTTACAGTGTGTTACGGTGTGTCACAGTGTGTTACAGTGTGTTAGGGTGTGTTACAGTGTGTTACAGTGTATTACGGTGTGTTACAGTGTGTTAGGGTGTGTTACAGTGTGTTACAGTGTGTTACGGTGTGTCACAGTGTGTTACGGTGTGTCACAGTGTGTTACGGTGTGTCACAGTGTTACGGTGTGTCACAGTGTGTTATGGTGTGTTACAGTGTGTTACGGTGTGCCACAGTGTATCACAGTGTGTTACGGTGTGTCACAGTGTGTCACAGTGTGTAACGGTGTGTTACGGTGTGTTACAGTGTGTTACGGTGTGTTACAGTGTGTTACAGTGTGTTACGGTGTGTTACAGTGTGTTACGGTGTGTTACGGTGTGTCACAGTGTGTTACGGTGTGTTACGGTGTGTCACAGTGTGTTACGGTGTGTTACAGTGTGTTACGGTGTGTCACGGTGTGTTACGGTGTGTTACGGTGTGTCACAGTGTGTTACGATGTGTTACGGTGTGTTACAGTGTGTTACGGTGTGTCACAGTGTGTTACGGTGTGTCACAGTGTGTTACGGTGTGTTACAGTGTGTTACGGTGTGTCACAGTGTGTTACGGTGTGTCACAGTGTGTTACGGTGTGCTACAGTGTGTTACTGTGTGTTACGGTGTGTCACAGTGTGTTACGGTGTGTTACAGTGTGTTACGGTGTGTCACAGTGTGTTACGGTGTGTCACAGTGTGTTACCTTCTGCTCCAGGATGCTGGGCAGAGAGTTTCCTCGGTCCAGTCGCTCCTTGCGAGCTTCTCCGTTCTACACAAACACAACAACACTTTCTGCACTCAAGATACTACACACACACACACACACACACACACACACACACACACACACGCACACACACACACACACACGCACACACACACACACACACTCACCTGAGCAGCTGTAAGGCAGACAGAGGATCAGTGTTAGAGTCATGAATGAAACTTTTGAACAAACACAAAGAGACGAGGTCTGGCTGTTCTTCCAGTTCCAGTCTGTTCTTTCAGGCTCTGCAGCGCCGCGGTCGGTCATTTGACTCCAGCATCGTGAAGCTTCGAGGTCTGTGTTTAGTTTATTAAAGTCTGATCGTCAACAGGAGCAGCTGGTACCTGATCGTCCCTTCTCCGAGTCCGTGGAAAACTCTGCTGACTGCATCTGAGCACACACACACACACACACACACACACACACACACACACACACACACACACACACACACACACACAGTGATGAGTTATGTTCAAGCTATCCAGTTAACCTCTGCTGATCACAGAAGCTGCTGATTTATTGATCTCTGACTCACTCTGGTCAAACCGGAGCGAGACGGAGACTTCGAGGCACCGGAGGACAAACCTGGAGGACAGACAGGACAATCAGAGGAGGAGGAGGAAGAGGACGAGGAGGAAGACGAGGGGGGGGGGGTGGAGGAAGAGGGGGAGGAGGAGGAGGTGGAGGAAGAGGAGGGGGAGCAGGAGGAGGGGTGTCCAGCAGGAGGAGGGGCGTCCAGCAGGAGGCGCTGTGTCTTACTGCCGTGCGTCCTGTCGGGCAGCGACTGGGTTTTCCTCCTGAAGCTCACTTCTTTCTCTTTCTCCTCCTTCAGGATCAAACGACCCAGATTGGATTTAATCTGCAGATCGACACAAAGCAGACGATGACAACAACACAAGTTCCCCCCGGACACCCCCCCCCCCCGCAGGACCCCCACCCCCCAGGGCGACGCCCCCCCTCCCAGACCTTCTCCAGCTCCTGCTCCTGCAGCGTTGTGTTCTCCTCGCTCAGATCCTGGAGCTCGTCTTCCTCCTGCAACTTCTTCTTCCTCCACTCGATCTCTGCAGCAGGTCACATCACCCCGTTACCCCGTTACCCCGGCAACCCCAGCCTGTGCCTGTGTGTGTGTGTGTGTGTGTGTGTGTGTGTTACCCATGGCGGCCAGCGAGGGGGGGCAGGGCCAGTACTCGGTCTCGATCTTGGACGGCTGGTTGGGGTCTGGAGGCTGAGCCGCCGGGAACTTGGCCGACTGGACGACTCTGGAGGAGACGAGCTCCGGAGGCCTGGAGAGATCTGAGAGGAGCCGGTGAACACACACACACACACACACACACACACACACACACACACACACGCTCACACACACACACACACACACACACACACACACACACACACACACACACACACACGCTCACACACACACACACACACACACACACACACACACACACACACACACACACACACACACACACACACACACACGCTCACACACACACACACACACACACACACACACACACACACACACACACACACACACACACCTTGTTTGTAGATGGGGGGCTTCCTGTAGATGTTCGTCCCGTTATCTGAAAAACACAAAGACCTCAGGTCAGTTTGGGGTTCAGGTTTAGTCCAGGTTTAAGTCAGATCTAAGTCAGGTTTAAGTCAGGTTTTAGATAGGTTTAGTTTAGGTTTAGTTCAGGTTTAAGTCAGGTGGAAGTCAGACAAAGCTCAGGTTTGGCTCAACCTTAAGCCAGGTTTATGTCAGGTTTAGGTTAGGCGGAGCTCCTGAGCTCAGGTTTGATTCGTTCGCTGAGGTTCGATGAGGCTGAACTCAGGCTTAAACCAGGCTTAAGTCAGGCTTAAGCCAGGTTTAAACCAGGATTAAGCCAGGATTAAACCAGGATTAGGCCAGGATTAAGCCGTGCTGCTCACCTGGCCGGTGGAAGTGCTGCAGGCTGCCGCTGAGCTTGCGTTCTGCCTGCAGTGTCAGCGTGGAACCTCCGGGGGAAACGTTCTCACTCTCCTCCTTGAGAACCTTGACCTGAGAACCAATCAGACGAGTCAATCTGTCGACCTGCTGACCAGGTAACCCAAAAACAATGGAATGTTGTCATGGAAACGCCGTCTGGATGTTGCTGGAGACGCCATGTTCCCTCTGAGCGGAGCTGAAGTTCAAACAGACGTTCCGTTTCACATTTTAACCCCGAGAACCAGACAGAGGAGCAGGGAGAACATGGAGACTCTCAATCTGGTTTCATTCTGGGAGGTTACTGCCTGACCGTGTGTGTGTGTGTGTGTGTGTGTGTGTGTGTGTGTGTGTGTGTGTGTGTGTGTGTGTGTGTGGGAGATCCACTGACCTCAGGAGACCTGCTGGGAGACGTGGGCGGAGGAGACAGAGAACGCTGCAGACACATGTAAACACACACCGTCAGTAACCTGCACAACACCTCACAACACCACAACACAACACCTCACAACACCACAACACAACACCTCACAACACCTCAACACAACACCTCACAACACCACAACACAACACCTCACAACACCACAACACAACACCTCACAACACCTCACAACACCTCACAACACCTCACAACACCACAACACAACACCTCAACACAACACCTCACAACACCACAACACAACACCTCACAACACCACAACACAACACCTCACAACACAACACCTCACAACACCACAACACAACACCTCACAACACCACAACACAACACCTCAACACAACACCTCACAACACCTCACAACACCTCACACAGCACCACAGCGCCTCCTCCATCACCGGGAGCGGCGTTCTGCAGGGTTAAGCCAGGTTTACACTTGAACGATTCTGTGGCACGCATTGGTACCAGTCGAGTCGCAAACCACTCGTACAGTGGCGTGAAGTGTGCGTAAACCCGTCGTGACGGCGTGCCATGTCGGGACGAGAATTTTGAAATGTTCAAAATTTTGGGCACGGCAAAATACCGCGACCGGGCCGTGAACGCCTCATGAACGCGTCGTGCCAAAGCAGGAAGCACGTAAGCTGTGCGCAAACTATGCGTGAATGCGTCGTGACCGTCCGTGACACTGACGGGCGCGCATTCGCGCGCATTCCTGAACTATTCGTGAGCTGGTGGTGAACAGTGCGGGAGCCGGTTCGTGACTCCAGATTGGCACGCCTTGCCACGACAACATCGTGGCAAAAAATCGTGCAAGTGTGAACCTGGCTTCAGGCTGTTGCCTTGTTGTTCTTGATCCTCCCAGACCAGAGCCCCCCCCCCCCCCCCCCCCCCCCCCCCCCCCCCGCCTCGTTGGATGTGGTCCACAATGTCTCGATGCCGGAGGACAGATTTTGCCTCAGCCACTGCAGCAGCTGGACTCCATGTTCTCCCTGTGGCCAGACGGCGCTCATCCTCTCCAGTCTTGTTGTAGCACTCTTCGTTTCTTCGATCAGACTGGAAATGGGAAATTGCCGGCGGGGCGGCTGTGGTTCAGAGGGGAAAGAGTCGTCCCACAACTGGGATGTTGTGAGTTCGATTCCTATCTCCCGCCGTCTGCATGTCAAAAATTGTCCTTGGGCAAGACACTGAGCCCTGAGTTGCCCCCAGTGTTGCACGTCGCTTTGGACAAAAGCGTCTGCTAAATAAAGTTGTGGAACTGCAGCATGTCCTCCCAGACAGCCCGGTGCTGCTCCGGCAGCTCGGCAGCCCAGCCGCCTCCTGACCGGAGCGTTCAGCAGTCCCTCCAGCCTCCGGGCTGCGACACACTCTCCTCCTGATGGCGAACGGCCGCAGGAGGCGGGGCAGTGGGCCGACCTCTCATGACGGAATGCTGCGGGATTGGCCGGGTCTGATTCCTTCCGTGGAGGATGTTCTCAGCCGATGGGATGTGGGATACGAATGCCAACTATTGGTCCTCCAACATGTCAATCACGCTGGAGAAATGCTTGCGTGACGCCGTCAGCGCGCTCGTTCCGGTTATCTGCGCATTCAGAGTGTTTCTGTAGTCGTGAGCTTCGGTTTCAGCCAGTAGCTACTTACTGACGGAGAGTCTGACATCATGAAACTGGAACTGTTTCAGAAAATAAGCTTCATGAGCGAGGCCGATCGCAGAAACTGTAAACAGAGCCGTGCACGCCCGGAGATGAGGAGATCGCGCTCGCACGCTTCCAGCAGTGACCGGCGTTTCCTCGGGAGGAGCAGCAGAGCGGGCAGGACGGTCTGGCGCTGCGCGTTTTTCAAAAAGCCAGTAACAGACGTTTGGCTTCGACTTTTGAGAAAATCGTCCTCTGTACCTTTAACGTCGTCACATCATCCATAAACACTCTGACTGGAGGAAGTCGCAGCCCACTGTCCAGTCGCCGACCCCCAGCCACGCACTCTGACGCTGGGATGATGAGCTCCGTCGCCACGGTGACGGCCAGTGGAGAGACGGGACACCTCCCCATGATGCCTCTCTCCAGCAGCGGCCACCCAGGACAGGTCTGGAACGTCTGCCTGGACCGGCCTCCAGACTCTCCGGGACACGGAGAACTTGAACGCCTCCCAGAGCGTCTCATGAGGGCGGAGCCAAGAGCATTCGCAAGGTCAAGGAGTCCGAGGAGTCCGAGGAGTCCGAGGAGACGCTGTCCCGGTTCCCCTGCTGCTGCAGTCTGGGAACAGGTGATGCTGGCAGGTTCCATCCAGCCTGAGCAGCCTGGAGCTCCGCCCACATCACTCGCTTCAGCTTCCAGGACGGTGTGTGTGTGTGTGTGTGTGTGTGTGTGTGTGTGTGTGTGTGTGTGTGTGTGTGTGTGTGTGTGTGCGTGTGTGTGTGTGTGTGTGCACCTCTCTGCGGGGGGGGTCCAGGGGGGAGAAGCTGAGGTGGGGCTGGTAGGTCATCAGGTCGGGTCGCTCCACCTGCAGGATGGCTTTGTCTCTGGGCAGAGCGGCCAGGTCCCTGTAGGCCACCAGCTGGTCGTCCACCCGGGCCTGGACACACACACACACACACACACACACACACACACACACACACTCAGTCTCTGTTCTGACTGTTTCTGTCGTTGTTTCTGTGAATCTTGGGCTCACCGTGATGCCGGCGGCTGGAGAGCCCGGTGCGCTGGGAGCCCTGGAGGACGACAGGCTGACGGAGGACATCCGTCCCTCCACCTGGACAGGAGGACAGGAGGACAGGAGGACAGGAGTGTGTGTGGTGTGTGTATGGTTGACTTGGCTGAAGCATCTGGGAGGTGTGTGTTACCTTCTGCATGGCGGCGTCCCGACGGCGGCGAAGCTGAAACACAGAGACAGAAACCAGCAGGTCAGCAGGGAGCCGGAACGTCCTCTGACACCCGAACACATCGCGGAGCCGGAACGTCCTCTGACACCCGAACACATCGCGGAGCCGGAACGTCCTCTGACACCCGAACACATCACAGAGCTGGAATGTCCTCTGACACTTGAACACATCACGGAGGCGGAACGTTGTGATTCAATTAATTTCTGTTTTGTTTTGGGTTTTTTTGGTCTCCATCGCAGCTCGCTGC